>NC_090298.1:96372575-96675606 GCF_039906515.1 Pseudorca crassidens
AAAAATCTCCTAAATTCTTTACTTCTTTTTGACAGCTTTTTAAATGAAGACTTTGGTTACACCCAGGATGTGCTATCTAGGCAAAATCTGGCCTCTAGTAAGCCTGGACTTGCTTGAATATACACATTCTTCATTTTTACACTTTTGTCTTTTCCTTCCTTTAGCCAGCTCATCGCCCTTCATGTTATGGCCATGGTACACAGGGTAGTGGATGAGAAGAAACTAGGAAACATAATATTTTTGATCTGTAATTAGGTTACTAATAATATTGATTTAACATTTATGTTACTTTTGACTGCCACAGTAAGAGCCAAGTGCCACTGTGATATCTAATTTAGAGGTGAGGAAATTGAGGAGTGGAGACTTAGGTAACTTGGTTTATGCAATTTCTTGAAGCAGCTTGACCCAGGTGGTAGGTGTTCAGCGTTCTGAGGGAATCTTAATGGAAGGTGTGTGCTGTTTCTGTCCTGTCAGTTTCCCATTGGTTCTGGAGGAAATTTTGATTTAGGAAAAACCAATGCTTAGTTTGAGGAATAACTGTTTCCACTCCCAGCAACTCTCACTTTGCTTGTGAGGGTGTAAGTGACTGTGTGTGGTGGGAAAGGAATTAGGAGATCTGCCCTAGTCCCACCCCTTCTCCTCCCTATGGATGTGAACTTGAGCAAATCAGATAACCACTCTGGTTTGCAAGTTTTTTACCTGCAAAGAGAGGGTAAGGGAACTAGCATTGGTATGAGTGGTGTTAACAAAATCAAAGCACACAGAAGCTGAAGACAAAGATAATGAGAGATCTCGAAATCATGTAACAGGAGTGTGGGTTGAAGAAATTGGGAAAGGTTAAAGTGGAGAAGAGAATAAGAAAGGAAGCATGATAGATGCCTCCAAATATTTGAAAGCAGAAGAGGGATTAAAAGTTCTGCATGTATAAGAGGGAAAAAGTGTATATAATCGGGCAAAAATGTACAAGAGCAGATTTCAACTCAATAAAATAACTGTCCGAATGATTAGGGCTGTTCAGATAAGAGGTTGAAGGCTCAAAATGCAGACTTTTCTAATCCTTAATGAGGTAGGAACCAGAAAGGATGAATTCCTACAATGGATAAAACATTTTACAAGGTCAATGATGCTCAACTGGAACCAGAAAGGATGAATTCCTACAATGGATAAAACATTTTACAAGGTCAATGATGCTCAACTGGGGGTAATTTTGTCCCATGGGACATTTGGCGATGCTTAGGCACGTTTTTAGATGGCACAACTTTGACGCTGGGGACGTTTGTGGGTGGAATCCCTGGATGCTGCTGGCAAACATCCTACACAACAGCCTCCCACAGCAAAGAATTCAAAGAATTATCCAGCCCCAAATAAACTACTGTTGAGAAACTCCGGACTAGGTGAACTCCAAAGTTACTTCCAAAAATTAAACTCAACGATTGTACGTTTTCCACAAGATGTTCAAAGACGAACGTTTTAATATCATAATTTACACCTAAACAATTTTAAAGAAGCTCCACAAACTTAGATTTTTAACTTTAACTTATCAGTTGCCCGCTGATACTAGTTCCATCCACATCCAAGTATGTTTAAAACAACTCTTGGTAACATGTTGAACATTATTTGTATGTGTCATTCTCATGCATGACTCTTGATCCATTTGTGATTTCTTAAGTTCCAATTTACACTGTTATAGTTTTTAATTTTGATTTATTTATTTTCTACAGCCTCCCTCCTTTCTTCAAGTGTCTCCATATTTACCATGCATATGTTTCCTCCTGGAGCACTTCCCATCATGGTCATTCTTTAATCTTCATTATGATGTGGAGTTGCAGTGAGGCTAGGAGTGAGGGCACCTACTTCTGTGGCTGGTGAGTATGAATAGTCTGCCTCTGGGCAAGTTACCCAACCATCATGGCCATCTATGAAATAATAGCTTAAGTTGTTCCTATCTCAAGATCCTACAGGGAACAGGAAGAAAAACATTTATTGAACATTTACAACATGCGAAGCACTTCATTTGTTTAATCTTTTAATCCTCATAACAAACCTGTGACATTGGTATTATTGCACCCATTTTTAATTAAAGAGGGAGCATGCTCAAAGGGATTATGCAAGTTGCCCTATAGCACAGAGTTAAACACTGTTGAGCTTTGATCTGAAGAAAGACAGTTCAAGCATTCTGTCTTCTAAGAAATCTTTCTTGATCCCATAGTCTGCCTCAAATTCCCATCCTGATACTGTTTCGGCACTTACCACGTTAAACAGAAAATAACTGTATATAGTCTGATAATCCTGAGAATGCCACTTCCAGAGGAGAAGTGACCATGCTTTCTTCTTCTTTTTCTCTCCAGCACCGGTAGTGACCAGTACATAGTTGACATACTAATTTTTTTTTTTTAGTTGAACTGAACCCATTATATCATTCTTCAAATTAATGTTGGCTAAGATAAACATGTCAATTCAATATGCTGTGATGATCCTATTAATATAATATTTTCAACATTTCCTACTCTCAAGCTGATACTTGTCCCTTGAAAAATATGTGTTTTTAGTTAATTATCCTTTTCGTCTCCTAAATCAGCCTTTTCTTCACTCACTATTGTATTCTCTTTCTTCATTTGGAATGTTACTGTCAGATGTCTCTCATTCCCTTCACATAGTTCTTTTTTTATCCTTTCAATAGACAAGCAACTCCCGGGATGGGAGAGCAAACTTGGCTCACAGAAGCCTCTGCCCTCCAAGGTTTCTTATATCTGTGGGTATCTTCATGGCTGCATCTATTGTTACCTTTCCTTCTTAGCTTACTTTTTATGCTTAAAAATCTTTTAGAAAAGAAGCAAAATGTGATGTGTGAATACTCAATTTAAGCCAGGGCTGGGTGAGTCTACTGGTTAATTGTGGGCCTAAGCTTCATCCCCTTTCCTGTCTTTCTTCTCTATTTAAAGGCAGAAATTTAACATAAAGATAAGCTGACCTTGAACCCCAAGAAGGTGACCTAGCTTTTGCTACACACACACAGACTGAAAGATCATATTGCTGTTTTTCTGAGTTTCAAACGATAAAAGCACCATTCTGGGGATTACCTTTCTAGATGGTATTTTAAGTAGCAGTAACTGAACAAAAAAATCAAACTGATAAGCTTTTATAATGGGGAAAAAATAAAGCCCAGGGTATCTGTAATCCAGTAATTGTGAGGGTCTTAATTCCCAAGACTGCTGCGTGCTAAGAAGTGTCTTCTTCAACCCTTCTAGGTGGTTACAATGAGCCTCCTTAATTTTATAAACAAATGCTTCACCTCTGACCTGAAACAAAAAGACCTCCTAGGGCTCTTCTCCTTTACTAATCTGAATTTTAATAAATTAGAACAAGGGATGTTTACCTGTAATAAAATACAAAATTCAGGGGGGAAAATTATACAACCCCATAGATAATAAACAATCACAGGTAATCTGGAAAGCTACTGACCTCAGGAGAAAGAGAGATTTTGACTCTACTCCCTGTGTCTCCACAATTTAGAAACAACTTGAGCGATAATTGACGAAAGCAAGGTGGCATTGCAAGCTATTGGGTTCCCTGGTGCTGACGGCATTCAAAAGAATTCCATGGTGCAGGAGGAGGCTGTAATAATCTGAAAGGGAATAAATCTGTTGATCTCAGTTAAAGCCAAATCAAACCTGGACAAGTATACAATTACTTTTACTTACTGTTATAATTTCCCCTAGGGGTATACTATCTCTGCCTGACTAACCATAATAGGGCTGCAGCTCTCTGACATTACAGGCAACAACATAGCCACTAGATGTGAGTGAAAATATTCAAGATGATCACTATGAATCCTAAGAAACATTAGCTGTTAACAAAAATGTTGATTCCCCTTAAGTTATAATTATTTCGGCTCATCTTAATATTTTGAAATATACTTAAAATAATATTCCAGTTCCCTCAAATTTTTTTTTTATCATTCTTTTCATCCAAAGACATTGGTCCTTTTTGAGAAAACAACTAATACTTTATTGTCAAATTGCTAATTCCTGTTTATGATCTATAGTAAGAAGAATTCTACACAATAATAGAAAATGCTTTCTTCAAAGAAATAGTCACCCTAAGTACAACAAACACGTCTTATGATTAGTTCATTTGTTCTTTCAACAAAACTTCTGACTGGTGTTTATATGACTCAGGATCTTTTTCATTGGTTGGTTGGTTTGTTTACTTGTTCAGAATAGCCAGGAGTTCAATCCTGCCTTTACAGTGAATAATGTGACTTTTGTTTAGACTTAAAAAAAAAATATGATGAGTGACAAATTTATAAAAATTAGTTGATATGCAGGAAATAGATAGACTTCAATCCTTATTTATTTAGGCTTGGCGTCAAAATGATCAAAAGTGAAAAACAATGTGGTAAGATGTATGGACAAAACCACTCGTTTGACTGCTCCTGCAGACATGATGTCATTCTAGGCCAGGCCTCCTTCAATTATAACATCAAGTTAGCTTTTTCTACCTCTCAGCACTGCCCTGAAACACCCCGGGAAATGGAATGCTACGTAGCTGGATCATTCATATCTGTGAATCCTTCAGTCCCTTTTCTCTGGAGAGCTCCTATGCTGCGGCTCTATTTTAGTTTTTACTATACTATTGTTTTGAAATAGTCAGCAACATGATCACAGGCCATATGTGAAGTAAAGAAAGAATTTATTATACAGTTTGTCAGTCCCTATATTTAAAGGGTTTATAGCATGTTGGAAATTCTGGCAACAGCCTCTTGTATAATTAGTTGCCTCATTCTTCAGAGCTAATGGGATGAGTTTGAGGCCAGAGTGAGATTGTTTATGAAGAATATTTCCTCCCCTGGTGCTCTGTCAGAATCTGTTCTTCTCATCAGGGTAATTGTTAGGATAATTTTTATCAGGTCTTTCATAAAAAGGGGAAAATATTAGCAATATGGAGGAATCAACCAGAACCCAATCAGCTTAGGATACATGGATATCTCATTTTTATTGTTGGGGAGAGGAAGATGAGAAACAAGTGAGGATGAGAAGAAAAGTACAATTTTTTATCTAATTTCTTTTAAAATTGTGCAATGAATTGATGCCAGGAATACGGTAGTTGGGAATCTTATGTCATTGAACTGAATTATGACTTCGCTTATCCCATTCTTTAAGACAAAATTCTATTTTGGATGAACATTCTTGCCTGCTTTCCTCCAGATCAGACTCATCTCATTCTTAGAGGCCATTGTTTATAATAAAATTGAAACAATTTTATGAAGCTAATCCCTTAAATCAAACTCATCCTCTTCCTTGGGTCTCTTTTGTGATTTCCCTTTGATAGTAAATATAATCAGAGCTTCAAAGAGTAGCCTAGGGAAGAGAGAAAATTATCTAGGAAAACGTGTACTATAAACTAGGGAAGTCATCAGACCTCAGTCCATTAAGTTTGAAATACAAAATTGAGGGTCAAAATCGCTTCCTCCTGTGGTGGGTCCTAAGCTAAGCAGACATCTCTCCCTAACAAAGATAAATTACTTAAAAATGCTATTGAAAAGTCTATAAAATAAGTTAAAGGTTTTACTGCCACAGTTGAGCCTTTGTCCTACTCTTGCATTTTCTGTCTGCACAGAGGTACTCATCACCTAACACCTTCCTCAACCTCCGCCAGCCCAAGGGCCAGGTATTTGTGGTTTCTTGTAAACCTCCTCTGTCTTCCCTCTTGTGAGGGAAAACTCCACTTTCCTTCCTAATGAGCTTCTGGTTTCTTCAAAGCATTCCTCCTATCTGGCTGCACCTTAGCTCTGGGAGTCAGTCTTAAACTATCCCTCTGTGCCCTTTTTGCTTTGGAATCATCTCCCCTGCCATGGACCATGGTTAGATGGAGTTCCTGAGAATGCTGCTGCTTTCTGCTCGAGGGAGGATACAGCAAGGGGCCCAGGGCCCTGGCCATCAGAACTGGGCTTGACTGCTGAGCTGAGCTCTGGCTCTACTCACGATAGGAATGGACTTGAAACCTCACCTAACAACCCTACCAACGATGCCTTGTTCTAGATGAAGTTCTTTTTCTGCTGCAAATGATGATAGTATTGGTAGAATCTGTCTCTCGGAGTCTTGGGGTCTCTTTGCATGTGTATATGTGTGTACCTGACAGTAGTTGTGTGTGTATAAGACAGTCTGTGTGTGTGTGTGTGTGTGTGTGCGCACACATACGTGTGCATCTGTGAACACAAGAGAGGAAGAGAGAGAATCGCTCTTTCCTAGTCACCTATCATCATATGGGTTGTGCCCTTCAGGGTTATAACAATTCTATTTCACTTTACTTGGAATTTATATTTGGTGTCTTCAGGGATCCGAAGATGGTCACTAGCTGACTGACTCCTGTGTGGAACAGGTGGAGTCCATACATGGAGTTCTTCCTGATTCATAGGCTTTGTGGATTGCAGCCGCCAACCTAAATCACATGCATTTTGTGTTTTAGTAGCACTAGACCAGTGCTGCTAAAAGTGTGGTCCATGGACAAATTCCAGTCTGTGAATTGAGATTACAGTTTAATAATGAGGTGAAGATCTTAGACCATGTAAACCAGTACACTGCTTCCTGCATTGAAAAAGTTTTACTATGAAAAAAAAGTCAGTTAAACTGAACAAAATGCTTAGAGATATAGTTGACTCACCTTCTGGCACAAGCTCCTTGTAATATCAGGGACTGGTAACGAAGAGTTCCAGGGCCAGCCCTTTGTGTAACGCTCTTCTGGGAGAACATTCTTACAGCTACTAAGGGAAGCTGGGCCAGTGCTGAGCTTTCACCTCCCCTCCTTAGTTAGTTCTTCACAGCCACACCACAGACCTTTTCAGCTTTCCAGGTGCACAGGAATTTCGGCCAGATCATAGGCTCTTAATTTTTGGAGGTCCTCATACATTTCTCATTATTTCTCCCTGAAGCAAGACTTTTGAATTGGCAACTTAAATTTTAATGTCTTTTTTTACACCACTAAATCCTTTCAAAGAGTCAAAGGACAAAAGAAAACATGTTATATATATAGTGGAACAACTGGTTATATTAATAATTTATATGTTCCCTTTTCTCGTTCCTATTCCAAAAATATTACCAAGAAATTACTTAATTACGAGTATCGTAAAACTCAGTGTGGATTTCTCCTCTTGGCTTGAGTTTACAAACTACTGAAATATAAGACATTTATTATTTTTGTGAGCGTTGTACTATTTTATCATGATAAAAAATAAGAACACCTGAGTTAGGATTGACTCAAGATAATCTAACATCTAAAGTGATTAAAGAGAAAACAAGATTTGTGGACTGTGACTATATTAAATATAAACTAGAATGTGCATGTATATTTCTAATACTTCGAAATCTCTGTATCTGCTCCTGTTTTCAGTATCTTCCCATCTTGAATTTTGTAACAAGATGATAATATGACTAAAATTTATATATGACCAGGTAGACATTTAGCCATTTAAAATTCATTATTCTGAACTAAATAAATAAAAATGCAAAGAGAATTATCCTTCAGTTTATTTCTCTATAAAATATGAAAGCCTGGTATTATATTAAGCATAAAAACACATTACTATGGGTGGTTATTAAATTTATCATTTTTAAGTGAGTCAATCTCTTCGTACTCCCGACATCAGATCAGTGACTCTGCATTTTGATTTGCATCATTCTTTGGGAGAGACGGAAAGAGATTTATCATTGGCTCATTTTTTTTCTGCTCAGTCTTTGTTTTTGCATTGCATGAGCCACTGAAGAGCACCATCAGAATAGGATCCTTCAGACTAATTTGAGTTGCTAGCAGAAGTTGGTTTGTATAACCCTCAAACAACCTAATTTTTGAACTGGAAACACCATGTCAAGTCTCTGACTTCAGGTGGATGGAAATTACCTACTCTCCCTCACACTGACCTAGCACAGTGTGTCTAAGGCAGGTAATATTGATGATATTAGCTGGCTTTAAATGAAAAACTTTCTTGTCCCCTACACTCATCCTTTTGTACAAGAGTACAAAATACAGTAACTTACTTTCTCAAAGTACCTTCATTGCCAGAACTTTCTCATCTTTTAGGTACAGCTTATATGTCATTTTTCTCCCCAAATATTCCTTCACTGACTAACCTATCTAAAGTTGCCCACCTTCTTTTTCTTTCCCCTACTTCTGCTGCTGTTTCCTTCAAAGCACAGATTAAAATGTTTAGTTTTGTTTATTTATTTGCTGATTGTATGTCTCCTTCTGAAAGATAAGGACTTCATGAGGACAGTGAGCATGTATTTCTTAATTTTAATCTCAGGGCTTAAGTGTCTGGTATAGATGAACTGCACTAATATACTTGAAAATTTGATGTGTTATAGATGAACTGCACTAATATACTTGAAAATTTGATGAATACGTTCTATATGTGTGAGGTTGTCCCTTTGCTTACTTGATATTTTTAGAAAGAGAGTCAAAATATTTAAAGAGGTGGCTGAAGGGGAATGGCAAATGCATTTGAATATCCTGTTACCCTTATCACATGATAGAATAGCAGCAGCTGCATGCCATCTTCCTTTTCTCTGAGAAATATCAAACTGGAGGTTAGCTTCAGATGTGTCTCTGAATCTTTAAATTGATAGATTTAATGTTTTGGCATTTGTTCATTGGTCACTTCCTAAACAGCAGCTGATAACCAAGAAGCTAAAAATTTATGTTCTCTCTACCGCCAACATATGTAAATAAGATAATTCTAAGGCAAAGTCTGTTTACAAAATATATTGTTTCTTTCAGCATTCATAACTTAAAAAGCTGACTTTTTGTTCAGAGGTATGAAGTAGTTTATACAGTAAGTTTTCTATTTGAGTTCAGTGGAAATGAACTTTTTTTTAAGTAAAATTGAACAGTTAGTCAATTTCACGTTCAGTAGTACACATTGCACTCTTCGTTAAAGATCATGCAGGAAAGAGCAATACAATTAAGACCTCAGGTGGAGAAAGCATAATTTTGTCAATTAGATGGTGAAAAATAAAATAGTAAACATTTTTTAAAGTCAATCTAGGTTCTTAAGGATTATGATCAAGAGGCAGTGAACAATTTTTGGGAAGAGCACTGCCATACATCGTTTGTTATTTCAAAATACTATCTGGAAACCTCAACAATAAACTATCCCAGAACTAGCTTGTTGTATGTTTTGGGTTTGATTCACCTTCTGATGCCATTTAGAAAAAAGCAGTGAGTGAGAGATGCTATTAAAGGCAACAATAGTAGAGTTTAAGATGAAATCCAGATTGGATCAAAGTGGGCTTGCAGGTTGATACTACCTGGGGATTTGTGGTAATGGCATTTCAAATGACTTCTAATGTTTCAAAAGCTAGGTACGCATATCGGTGAAATGATTAAGACACTTTCCTAATTGATCTATACATTTGACACAATTCCAGACATACTGCAACCACGCCCTTTTGTAGAAATTGACAAGCTGATTCTAAAATTTATATGAAAACACCAAGGAAGTATAATATGTAAAATAATCTTGACAAAGAAGAATGAAGTTTGAGGATTAACACTACTTTAATTCAAGACTCATCATAAGGGCTTGTTATCAAGAAGGTGTAGTACTGACGTAAGAAAGGACACATAGATTAATAGAAGAGAATAGAGAGCTCAGAAATAGACCTGCAGTGATCTGGTCAACTTTTAATGAAAACACCCCAAATCCATGCAAAAAGAAAAGTCTTCTTAACAAATGGTGCTGGAATGACTGATATAATTATGGAAATAAATGAGCCTCAGCCTCTCCTTACCACCAAACAAAACATTAATTGGAGATGGAACATGGTCCTAAACAAAAAAGTAAGAACTACAAAACTAGACTAGGGGAATATCTTTATGAATTTAGAACTTCTCATCAAAATACACAATTGAGAAAATGACTTGGCAACCCTCACAGGCTAGAAGAAAATATTAATAAAACATACAGTGCTGAAATGACTAGTATTCAGGGTATATTAAAAATACCTATTGTTGAACAATAAAAGGTTAAAAAAAATGGGCAGATAAGTTGAACAGGTACTTTACTAAGGATATGTACAAATAGTCAATAAGGATATGAAAACATTAATCTTCATTAATCTTAACCAATTTTCAGGGAAATGCAAATTAGATCCATGGCGAGATACTGTTGCATACTCACCAAATAGCTAAAATTATAAAGACCGACCACAACAAATATTGGAGGGAAGGTGAACAAAGTGGAATCTCTTTGTTGTTGCTGAGTGTAAAATGTTACAAATGCTTTGCAAAATGATCTGGCAGTATCTTACAAAGCTGAGTATACGTCTACATTATCACCTAACAATTCTACTCTGAAGGGTTTTTCTAAGAGAGATGAAAGCATATATGCACAAAACAATTTCTACAAGAATATTCGTAGCAGTTTTAGTCATCACAGTCAAAATCTGTAAACAGCTCAGGGGTTCATCGATGGCTGGTATATTCATAGAATGGAACATGGCTCGGCAAAAAAGCAGAAGTGAATTAATACAGAGAGAAATATGACTGAGTCTGAAAAACAGTATGCTGAGAGAAAGCCTTACCTGAAAGGGCATACTGTATATTTCCCCTTATATGACGTTCATTATGGGCAAAACCAATCTTGGTAAAACAAGAATTGTGGTTGCCTCTGGTTGGTGGTGCAGGGAGTGAGGCAGAGGTTTACTTGGAAGGGACATGAGAGAACTTTCTGGGGTGATGGTCGTGTTCTATATCTTGGTAAGAGTTTGGATTACTTAAGTGTATGTATTTGTCAAACCTTATGCAATGGTCTCTTTATAATTTATATGCAATAATATGTACAAATATGACCTAAAACAAACAAAAACTTAAAATGTGCATAAGAGTTTAGCTTTTTGTAAAATAACATTTTTTTAATCTGGACCCTTAGATGAGCTGGAGCCTCAGGTTCATCTGGGTCCTTAGATAAGCTTCAGTAGATCCATAAACCCTTTGAAATTATCTGTGAACTTTGGAAGGGGGATTCAAAGTGTTTGTGAAATTTTCAAGGGGAGCTCCACCATTTGTGACCTCCCCCACAAATTTAAAGAAACAGCTATAGAATTCTCTTTCAGATTAATAAAATGTTTCTTAAATTTCTTTTGAGTATAAAGTACTATTAAATATTAAATGGGGATTTATTGAGGAATTTTTAGTATCATACTTCAGTTTTTTTTACATCAAATTTGTAGTGATAATTTATCAATCATTTAACCAGTGAACAACAATTCTGACAGATTTCCCAATTTGAATTCTCAAGGTGGCACTACTGAATAGATATTCTCATTATTTTATGTCTGTTCTGCAAGCCAAAGAAACAGAAATAATAATATATATGTTTATACATAATGCTCAAAGATTCAAATTTGAGTTGCTCAAGGTTAATATTAAAACAAAAATTAGATGCCCAGGCTGAAGTTATTATTTACTGGAATATTTTTATTAGCCTATATTGCACACCCACTGTCATTTGTAATTATCAACTTTATTTTTGAGCTCTGATTACTAAATGATAATTTAGTAATTAATGATGATAATTACTAAATTTCTAATGATAATTACTAAATGATAATTACTAATGATAATTAGTAAATGATAATTTACTAATTACATATTAATGATATAATTACATATTAATGATAATTACTAAATTTCTTTGTTCATGGAAAATCAAGTATGTATATGTATTTTATGCATTCTGTGTTTGGGAAGAACATTAAGGCTGCAATTAGTATTTAGTAATGATTTCCAGAAGTAGTTCCCAACTACTAAAAGTTGTTTAAAATGATGATGTTTTATAATTAAGAAAGAATATTAGATTTGTGAAAATTCTTTGCTAACCTTTCCTGACAATTTGCATCTAATTGTCAGTGGTCTTTTGAGATCTATTGATATACTAGCATAACAAAATTTAAAAATACATAGACATATTGTTTTGGTTTTAAAATGCACGTGCCAAACATATGACCTCACATTGGCCAAAAAGAAAAAAAAAATCACTTAAGCAATTAAAGCAGAATAGGCTTAATAACTAATCAGATCATAAATATTCTTTCTATATTTTATAAAATGCATGCCATTTATGTATCAAGGGTAATAAAATCGATCTGCTCAGAGAATGTACAAAAAGCTACCTGTCCATTATTTGAAATGGTTACTGGTGTGAAATGTTTCATTCCAGTAAATTGTGTTTACTAATAGCATATAACTGAATATCTTGCCTACAGATCTAATCAAGGTCCAAATGCTGTATTCCTTTTGACAAAGGACAAATTTAGGTAGATTCCATATTCCATTTCACATTGTATTAACACCATGACCATCAATTTCAGCAGAGTGCCATATTTGGTATTAATAGTAACGTGATTTTAAAGGTCAGCTTTAGCTGTGCCCATAAAAATGTTATAGAACAAGAAATGTTACAGAAGAAATGGTTTGACTAAAATTTTTATTTGCTTTTTTAAAAGTAGAACTTTTAATTATGTAAAAATACATCACTCTGTTCCTCTTGTGTTTTGTGCCTAGCTGAATTACTAGCTCATGAAACTCCAATTGACTTTAACAACTAGTCTATAGAAAAGTTGTAAAATGGGTGGCATATGAGTGATTCATTTGTTGTCATCCGTAGTGAAATGTTAAGCATAATACCTTCACCAAATGTGCAGATACTGGGGTAAAAGTCCTTAGGAAATGAACCTAATATGGTCACTGACTTTCCAGTGGTAGTGGATTCCCTGATTCTGTGTCTTCCCAACCTCTTCTACAAACTTCTGATTGTTCCATGAAATAATTATATCTTGGTGGTCATAATTCAGATTACAATTACCCTTCCTAATTATCGATGCGAGGTCAGCCTACCTGTGTCTCTATGACTAGAAATCTTTTTTCCAGTATTTAAGGTCCTCCATGATATTTGCCATAGTTGTAGTGCCTAGAAATGTGTTAAAAATAGTCTGCATAGTAGAAAAGGTAGCTGTATTAGTTTATGGAGATAATGTGTGTAACGTTTAGGCTCAGGCAAAGGAAACTGACAGATCGATACTGCTGCTTCTAATAGTAATGATAGTTTCGATCCATAAAAGTTTTAAGCAAGAATCACTTAAACTAGGGTCTGTGAAGTGAGCTATCAACACCACTTATTATGAGAAAGACTATATTGCTTATTTTTTTTTCTTTTCCTTTTTTTTTTTTTTTAAGATGTATTGAGATGTCATGGCAACAACTTGAACTGGGAACACAAACTTCTTCAAAATAAGTAGTTTTCAGAAGAAGGCAGTTTATTCCTAGCTTCAGTTGTTTATTATATATTTTTAGTAGGGTCACATTAGCACATTGTAAAAGTACTCTAGGCAGAAAGGAGACAGCTGGAATTCTTGAAGACTTTTTGGCATTTTTTAATGTTTCTTTCTGTTGAGATTACTAGGTAGTTAATAGGTAGTTTAGGAGTCTATACAAAGCAATTCCAATAGGATCACTGGTATGCATACATTTCAGCAGCTGAGATATGGGAAAAGTGAACATTTCCATATAGCATTCTATTGCTATGATAAAACTTAGAACTCCTCTGTAATCCAATTATCAGCCTAAAATTTTTCATTCTCATTGGCAAACTTGTTTCTCTGTTTTTTTATCTTGCAACTGGAGATATTTTAATATAATTGGCCTTTATATCTGCTGTAATTATAGTAATACTGTGCCCAGATGCCATCTAGAGAAAATGCCTAATCGTGTCCTACCCGTCTATTCCCCAATATTTTCTTCCTTTTAAATTAGATATGGAGTGGGGAAATATCTCAGACAATGTTTGTTTTCAATCTATTTGGGAACTTTTGGTAACTTGGTTGGCATGTGTTAATTTATCATGCTTTCCTTTTGGGAAGTCTAGAGATTAGCTCTATAAAGATGGACAATATGATGGGTTAGTTTTAATGTTAGAGTAACTGGTCCACTTGAACTGCCACTGTCATGAGAAGAAAGGTCTGTGATATCAATTAGAAGAAGGAAATCGAAACTCTGGAAAGGATGTTACAGTTTAGTTATATTTATTTATATCTCATGTGTGCATGTATGTGTGTATACATATGTAGTGGCATGCGTGGGCTATTGATAGGCAGCTTAGCCTGAAGTTGTTAGTTAATAGCAAGGTCAAGATTGATAAAAATATTCAGTACTTGATAGTGGCATGGCTGGAAACACAAATTATGGCCTTTGTCAATGTATTTATTTTTCATTAATTTAACAATTGCTATTGACTACTTATCATGTATTATCCATGTGCTAGTTACTTGTACTCAAAGGATGAATACATAATCTCTTCTTTAAGACTCTTCTAATGGAGAAGATAAGAATTTGAACCTTTGCATCTTATGCATTACATTATGGTGATGCTATCATACCAGCATGTACAAGATACTTTTGGAGCACAGGAAATATGTACTGGGCTTAAACTGGAGAGTCACAGAAATCATTTTAAAGAGTTGATTATAATTGAATTTAAGCCTGGGGATTACAACATATGTCAAAAGAACACGTGTCACATTTAAGACTTAGAAGTAATAGAGAAGGCTGCACAGTAGAATGGTAGAGAAATTAGTCAAAGATGGAACTTAAGAGGAGTTCCATGCAGAACTGGATCATATAGGGCCTGATGTCCTAAAGTTTAGGGCATACTCTGAAGGAATTAATTTAGTTATGACTAGATTTGCCTTTTAGAATGACCCCTCTAGCTGCAAAATGGAGAAGGGATTCAATAGAGATAGAACTAGAGATTGGGGGCCAGTTAGAAAGTTGCTTTTATAGTCTAAGCAAGGACTAAGTGAACAAGAATTGTGATGGCGATAACAGAGTTAGTTTAAGAAATAATGATGGGGCTTCCCTGGTGGCGCAGTGGTTGAGAGTCCGCCTGCCGATGCAAGGGACATGGGTTCGTGCCCTGGTCTGGGAAGATCCCACATGCCGCGGAGCGGCTGGGCCCGTGAGCCATGGCCACTGAGCCTGCGCGCCCGGAGCCTGTGCTCTGCAACGGGAGAGGCCACAACAGTGAGAGGCCCATGTACCGCAAAAAAAAAAAAGAAAGAAAAGAAAGAATGATGCTGTAGAATTGATAGTAGTTGTTAATTTACTGAATGTGAAGGGTAAGCCACAGAGGGAAGCAAAGGGTAATGCTCAGATTTCTCTCTTGGATATGCTACCAGTTGTGATGGGGCTGAGAAGAGATAGAGCTCTACTAAGGTAGGGTATTTTAGGATTCTGGGAAAACACATTAACCAAAGCCAGTCTCTCAAAAATGGAAGTCTAATTATTTGAAGAGACTCAATTAAGGGGATAATACAAATATAAAACATTTTACAGATGGGCCACTAGCTCACGTATACACTCTCCTTCCTTTCTACCCTTAATCCCTTTCTCTGTCTTTATCACAGGACAGGAATATAGAAGGACATAGAAAAGACAGTATTGAAAGGAGGACAAGACAGGACATACATGGAAAATGGGCAGCTGTCTCTTGATGATAAGACAGCAGTTGTTTGGCTTTCCAGAGAGCCACCTTCTAATCCAAGTATTGCTGACTATTTACTTGTTGGCTGATTTGACATTTCTAGGTTTGCTTTATCTCTAAATAATTGTTGACCTAGTTGGTCTCTGTTCATCCTTGTAGCTCTCCCATTTTCTCATTAAGGGAGGAAAAGGTGGAATAAGTGAAAAAGGCTAGTAGAACCAGGGAACAGATGAAGAACCCTTGGGCTAGGGCTATGCTATGTGCTTCCAATAACTTAAAGTGAAAAAAACAATACAACCACCATTTAATGACAAGTCTACCTAATAAATGGGTTAAGGAGAGAGAGAATTTGGGGACCAGGGAACTGAGAACAGGGTGACGGGGCTGGTGGAGGAAGTGAGCATGATGCTGGGTAACAATTGTCACTTTTATCATTTTGCCTACATACGATACAGTCAGAAATAGTGAGGCTCAGAGCCACTTGAATCATTAAATCCGTCAAGGTACCAGTGCCAACTTTGTAGATGTTGGGAAAATGTCTCACAATACATCTGTTAGTTATTTCCCACGATCTAAGATATAAATTTGCTACAATTCACATTTTTCCAAATGACTCATACCAGCACAATTCAGTTTTAATGAGAATTTCTTTTTCGGCTCTAAGTAGAAATAAAAGTTAAAATTATAGTCGCCTAGACAAGACAGAAGGAGCCTGGGTTGCTGAGTACATTGTGGAGCAGTCAACACACTAGGTCTGAACTGTTCCTCTCACACTAAGAGACTAAAAGTTGGGATATAAACTAACATATATTTAACAGAGCAAACTGTTAGAATATCTGGTAAATGAATAAGATTTCCTGATTCTTTGTATTACTGTTTTGTTGTTGTTAATTTTAATACCATTTCCTTAACTAGAAAGTGAAGATTGAGGATTAAAAGGTACTATATTTGTCCACTGGCTCTGAAATAAGGTGATGGCATTAAATTTCACTTGCAAAGAAATTATTTTCCTTTAAGGGGATTGCTGAGAGGGCCCTGGCATGGATTATTTTTATGTCTAACTTTTTCCTCTGGATTTTGGCAAAGTTTTGTGAGTTCAGCATTTCACATATCTCCTGCATTTTTACAGCCTCTGATCCAGCACTAGATGTAAAACTGTTTAGAAGATATTTATCTTAATTTCCAAAGGTGCTGCCCAGATCCTGGTAAAATAACCTTAAATTGCACAAAGTTAACAAGAAAGTTAAAGAAAGGACTAATGAAATAAATAGGAGACATATACAAACAGGCCCTTAGAAGATTTTCCAAACAGATTCTAGATTTGGAGAGGACTATTCCACTACACTTGTGTTGATGTTGGCTATTTGTCCTGTTCCTTTCATGGGAAAGCTTGATGATGCATTCAGATGACCAATTCTCTTTTACTTGAGCTGATACAGAGGCTTCATTCTGCAAGATCATTTTCTTTTGATTGCCATTTGCTGCCCAGGATTTTCCCAGCATGCTCACTGTTTTAATCCCATAGCAGAGTGTGCTGTTCTGCTCAAGTTAGCTTATATTACAGATATTGTAATGGTACAATCTTCTCTAATCCATAAAAGTACTAAACAAATGTCAGAAGAATATAACATGTAGCATAAGAAAAATGCATTCATTCCCCAAGCAGTTGAAAAGCAAAAATAGGTGTAGAGGTAATTCATAGCACGCTTAAAAGTTAACAGAAAAAGAGAGCAACCTGGGCTATATTCACCCTGACTCTGGTCTCAAATGGATTTACCTGATTTCAGCTAATTGAATGTGAACAACAGAGCATGAGTGAGGCGGTGAGCAAAAAAATATTCTCAATTGTTGTAACTATTCTAAGAAAGGAAATGTAATTTCCTGATTGCAGAGAAGGAGCCTGTGTAAATCTTGGTGATGTATTTTATATCCCTGCTAATGAAATGTGTTCTAGTAATCTGACTGCTGTTTTCCTGGTCTTGACCACAACGCAGTGCTGCTATGTCTTAGAAGTTGGTATTTGTTAAGAACGTCAATTAGTTTTCAGAAAGTTAAACTTTGTTAACTACTGTATATGTTCTGTGTTGAAAATATTTGAGTTAGTAGGCTCTTCTGTTTTAAGAGTGCTATCTTAATGGAAGGGAGTGTGCTGGGAGGGCAAGGGGATTGGCTCAATAGGCCATTAAATTAAGGAACAAAAATGATAAGGATTCAAAAGGAATTGAATCAGTATTTAAGTGGTCAATCACAGGGCAGTAAATTGGGGTGGAGGCTCGCCCTCCTCCCCGTGACCAGGCAGCCACTCAAGTAGGCGTTGGCCCTCAAGCTGAGCCTCGTCCCTTATTTAGTTCTGCGGAGCGCCTGGCCGATGTGAGGGTTGTAGAGAAGGACTTGGAGGGCAGAGATGGTTGAGAAGTCAGAGACCTGGGTTGTGAGTCACAAGGGAGTCTAGAATGGGCTTTCCGCTGACATGGAAGTAGGCTCTGTGCAGCAGTCCCAGAAGACTTGCACAAGAAGAGTTTCAGACAACAGAAAATAATCCTAAGCAATTGTGCAGTGGGTTTCCATTGAAAGTGATTTTTGCTGGATTTTGAGGATGTAAAGTTGTAAGCATTGAATCTTTGAATGAGATTCATCCACCTGAAGATGGCAGAGGAATAAGATGTGGAGACTACCTTCCTCCCCACAAATACGTCAAAAATATATCTACATGTGGAACAACTCCTACAGAACACCTACTGAACACTGGCAGAAGACCTTAGGCTTCCCAAAAGGCAATCCCCACATACCTGGCTATGTGGCTGACAGGGTCTTGTGCTCTGGCCAGGTTTCAGGCCTGACCGTCTGCGGTGGGAGAGCTGAGTTCAGGACATTGGTCCACCAGAGACCTCCTGGCACCTCGTAATATCAATTGGCAAGAGCTCTCCCAGAGATCTCCATCTCAATGCTAAGACCCAACTCCACTCAATGACCAGCAACCTACAGTGCTGGACACCCCATGCCAAACAACTAGCAAGACAGGAACACAACCCACCCATTAGCAGAGAGGCTGCCTAAAATTATAAAAGTTCATAGACACCCCAAAACCTACCAACAGACACCATCCTGCCCACCAGAAAGACAAGATCCAGCCTCATCCATCAGAACACAGGAACCTGTCCCCTCCACAAGAAATCCTATACAACACACTGAACCAACCTTACCCACTGGGGCAGACACCAAAAACAATGGGAACTACAAACCTGCAGCTTGTTAAAAGGAGACCCCAAACACAGTAAGTTAAGCAAAATGAGAACACGGAGAAATACACAGCACGTGAAGGAGCAAGGTAAAAACCCACCAGACCAAACAAATGAAGAGGAAATAGGCAGTCTACCTGAAAAAAAATTCAGAGTAATGATAGTAAAGATGATCCATAATCTTGGAAACAGAATGGAGAACATATAAGAAACATTTAACAAGGACCTAGAAGAAGTAAAGAGCAAACAAAAAATGATGAACAACACAATAAATGAAATTAAATATTCTCTAGAAGGAATCAATAGCAGAATATCTGAGGCAGAAGAAAGGATAAGTGACCTGGAAGATAAAATAGTGGAAATAACTACCACAAAGCAGAATAAAGGAAAAAGAATGAAAAGAATTGAGGACAGTCTCAGAGACCTCTGGGACAAAATTAAATCAACCACCATTCCAATTATAGGGGTCCCAGAAGAAGAAGAGAAAAAGAAAGGTACTGAGAAAATATTTGAAGAGATTATAGTGGAAAACTTCCCTAATATGGGTAAGGAAATAGTCAATATACTCCAAGAAGTTCAGAGAGTCCCATACAGGATAAATCCAAGGAGAAACATGACAAGACACATATTAATCAAACTATCAAAAATTAAATACAAAGAAAAAAATATTAAAAGCAGCAAGGGAAAAGCAACAAATAATATATAAGGGAATCCCCATAAGGTTAACAGCTGATCTTTCAGCAGAAACTCTGCAAGCCAGAAGGGAGTGGCAGGACATATTTAAACTGATGAAAGGGAAAAACCTACAACCAAGATTACTCTACACAGCAAGGATCTCATATAGATTCAATGGAGAAATTAAAACCTTTACAGACAAGAAAAAGCTAAGAGAATTCAGCAGTACCAAACCAGCTTTACAACAAATGCTAAAGGAACTTATCTCAGCAGGAAACACAAGAGAAGGAAAAGATCTACAATAACAAACCCAAAACAATTAAGAGAATGGTCATAGGAACATACATATCAATAATTACCTTAAATGTAAATGGATTAAATGCTCCAACCAAAAGACTTGGACTGGCTGAATGGATACAAAAAGACCCATATGTATGCTATCTACAAGAGACCCACTTCAGACCTAGGGACATGTACAGACTGAAAGTGAGGGGATGGAAAAAGATATTCCATGCAAATGGAAATCAAAAGAAAGTTGGAGTAGCAATACTCATATCAGACAGAATAGACTTTAAATAAAGACTATTACAAGAGACAAAGGACAGTACACAGTGATCAAGGGATCAGTCCAAGAAGAAGATATAACAATTGTACATATTTATGCACCCAATATAGGAACACCTTGATACAAAAGGTAAATGTTAACAGCCATACAAGGGGATATTGTCAGTAACACAGTAATAGTAGGGAACTTTAACACCTAACTTGCACCAATGGACAGATCATCCAAAATGAAAGTAAATAAAGAAACACAAGCTTTAAATGACACATTAACAAGATGGACTTAATTGATATTTATAGGACATTCCATCCAAAAACAACAAAATACACTTCCTGCTCAAGTGCTCATGGAACATTCTCCAGGATAGATCATATCTTGGGTCACAAATCAAGCCTTGGTAAATTTAAGAAAATTGAAATCATATAAAGTATCTTTTCTGATAACAATGCTATAAGACTAGCTACAATTACAGGAATAAAACTGTAAAGAATGGAAACACATGGAGGCTAAACAATACACTACTAAATAACAAAGAGATCACTGAAGAAATCAAAGAGGAAATCAAAAAATACTGAGAAACAAATGACAATGAAAACACGATGACCCAAAACCTATGGGATGCATCAAAAGCAGTTCTAAGAGGGAAGTTTATAGCAATAAAATCTTACCTCAAGAAACAAGAAAAATCTCAAATAAACAACCTAGCCTTATACCTAAAGCAATTAGAGAAAGAACAATAAAACCCCAAAGTTAGAAGAAGGAAAGAAATCATAAATATCAGATCACAAATAAATGAAAAAGAAATGAAGGAAACAATAACAAAGATCAATAAAAGTAAAAGCTGGTTCTTTGAGAAGATAAACAAAATTGATAAACCATTAGCCAGACTCATCAAGAAAAAAAGGCAGAAGACTCAAATCAATAGAATTAGTAATGAAAAAAGAGAAGTAACAACTGACACTGCAGAAATAGAAAGGATCATGAAGATTACTACAAGCAACTGTATGCCAATAAAATGGACAACCTGGAAGAAATGGACAAATTCTTAGAAATGCACAACCTGCCAGGACTGAATCAGGAAGAAATAGAAAATATGAACAGACCAATCACAAGCACTGAAATTGAAACTGTGATAAAAATCTTCTAACAAACAGAAGCCCAGGACCAGATGGCTTCACAGACAAATTCTATCAAACACTTAGAGAAGAGCTAACACCTATCCTTCTCAAACTCTTCCAAAATACAGCAGAGAGAGGAATGCTCCCAAACTCATTTTATGAGGCCACCATCACCCTGATACCAAAACCAGACAAAGATGTCACAAAAAAGAAAACTACAGGCCATTATCACTGATGAACATAGATGCAAAAATCCTCAACAAAATACTGGCAAACAGAGTCCAACAAGCACATTAAAAGGATCATACACCATGATCAAGTGGGGTTTATTCCAGGAGTGCAAGGATTCTTCAATATATGCAAATAAATCAATGTGATACACCACATTAACAAACTGAAGAATAAAAACCATATGATAATTGCAATAGATGCAGTAAAAGCTATCAACAATATTCAATACCCATTTATGATAAAACGCTCCAGGAAGTAGACATAGAATGAACTTACCTCAACATAATAAAGGCCATATACGACAAACCCACAGCCAACATCGTTCTCAATGGTGAAAAACTGAAACCATTTCTACTAAGGTCAGGATGAAGACACGGTTACCCACTCTCACCACTGTTATTCAACACACTTTTGGAAGTTTTAGCCACAGCAATCAGAGGCAAAAAGAAATAAAATGAATCCAAATCGGAAAAGAAGTAAACTGTCACTCTCTGCTGATGTCATGATACTATACATAGAGAATCCTAGACACTACCAGAAAACTACTGGAGCTAATCAATGAATTTGGTAAAGTAGCGGGATACAAAATGAATGCACAGAAATCTCTTGCATTCCTATACACTAATGATGAATAATCTGAAAGGAAAATTAAGGAAACACTCACATTTACCATTGCAACAAAAAGAGTAAAATTCCTATGAAGAAATCTACCTAATGATACCAAAGACCTGTATGCAGAAAACTATAAGACACTGATGAAAGAAATTAAAGATGATACAAGCAGATGGAGAAATATACTGTATTCTTGGATTGGAAGAATCAACATTTTGAAAATGACTGTACTACCCAAAGCAATCTACAGATTCAGTGCTATCCCTATCAAACTACCACTGGCATTTTTCACAGAACTAGAACAAATAATTTCACAATTTGCATGGAATCACAAAAGACCCCGAATAGCCAAAGCAATCTTGAGAAAGAAAAATGGAGCTGGAGGAATCAGGCTCCTGGACTTCAGACTGTACTACAAGCTACAGTAATCAAGACAGTATGATATTGGCACAAAAACAGAAATATAGATCAATGGAACAGGATAGAAAGCCCAGAGATAAACCCACACACATATGGTCACCTTATTTTTGATAAAGGAGGCAAGAATAAACAATGGAGAAAAGACAGCCTCTTCAAGAAGTGGTGCTGGGAAAACTGGACAGCTACATGTAAAAGAATGAAATTAGAACACTCCCTAACACCATACACAAAAATAAACTCAAAATGGATTAAAGACCTAAACGTAAGGCCAGACATTATACAATTCAGAGTGTTCTGCCTATGTTTTCCTCTATGACATAAGTCACAGCAAGATCCTTTTGATCTACCGCCTAGAGAAATGGAAATTAAAACAAAAATAAACAAATGGCACCTAATGAAAGTTAAAAGTTTTGCACAGCAAAGGAAACTATGAACAAGACGAAAAGACAACTGTCAGAATTGGAGAAAGTATTTGCAAATGAAGCAACTGACAAAGGATTAATCTCCAAAATTTGCAAGCAGCTCATGCAGCTCAATATCAAAAAAACAAACAACCCAGTTGAAAAGCGGGCAGAAGACCTAAATAGACATTTCTCCAAAGAAGATATACAGGTTGCCAACAGACACATGAAAGGATGGTCAACATCACTAATCATTAGAGAAATGCAAATCAAAACTACAATGAGGTATCACCTCACACCAGTCAGAATGACCATCATCAAAAAATCTACAAACCATAAATGCTGGAGAGGCCGTGGAGAAAAGGGAACCCTCTTGCGCTGTTGGTGGGAATGTAAATTGATACAGCCATTGTGGAGAACAGTATGGAGGTTCCTTAAAAAACTACAAATAAAACTACCATATGACCCAGCAATCCCACTACTGGGCATATACCCTGAGAAAACCGTAATTCAAAAAGAGTTATGTGCCACAATTTACATTGCAGCTCTATTTACAATAGCCAGGACATGGAAGCAACCTAATTGTCCATTGACAGATGAGTGGATAAAGAAGATGTGGCACATATATACAATGGAATATTACTTTCCATAAAAAGCAACGCATTTCATTTATTTGTGGTGAGGTGGACGGACCTAGAGTCTGTCTTACAGAGTGAAGTACGTCAGAAAGAGAAAAACAAATACTGCATTCTAACCCATATATATGGAATCTAAAAAAAAAAGAAAAAAAAATGGTTCTGCAATCCCTAGGGGCAGGACAGGTATAAAGACGCAGATGTAGAGAATGGACTTGAGGACGTGGGGAAGGGGAAACTGGGATGAAGTGGGACAGTGCCATGGACATATATACACTACCAAGTGTAAAATAGATAGCTAGTGGGAAGCAGCCGCATAGCACAGGGGGATCAGCTGGGTGCTTTGTGACCACCTAGAGGGGTGGGATAGGAAGGGTGGGAGGGAGATGCAAGAGGTAGGGGATATGGGGATGTATGTATATGTATAGCTGATTCACTTTGTGATATAGCAGAAACTAACACAGCATTGTAAAGCAGTCATACTCCAATAAAGATGTTAAAAGAAAAACAATTTACGGTGGAGGCTCATACCTACCACGGTTAAGGTCTAGTTTGTCAGTTTGTAGCTGTGTTATAATTGAAAACTACTTCATCTCCCCAGCCCTCATTTTTTTTTCTTTATTTCTAACAGTAACTATTGTGTAGAATTATTAAGATGACAATGTGAGATTGTAAACACAAGGGTCTCTCATAGTAGTTACTGAGCAAATGCTAGTTAATGTTGCTGAGAATGGTGCTTGGCATATAATGTGAGTATGAATGGTGTTATGTGTTTTGTTCCTACAATTTAGTCTTTATAACCAGCATATGATTTATAACTGAGCATAATCAGCTATTTGAAACTCAAAGCTGATTGCTTTCTTTACATTTCTGGAAGAAAGAATGTCGAAAGATTTTTTCTGAGAAATTCAGGGAATGTGATTGCTACTTCTGATCTGATGTACCAAAAATTTGGGGATTTCAGATTCTAAGATTCCAAGATTGTAAGATTCTGGAGGCTAAGGAGCCACAGTAATGCTGCTCCTCACACAGGGCATCATAACATCGTCAGGTATTTGGTCTAGGCTTGAAATATGGGATTCTGCAAAGCCACTTTATCTTGTTTCAAATAGTTTACAGTAACTACATAATCCATACCTAAAGAAAAATATCATATTTTGACTCTTTGCCAAAATAAACGTTGTTTGAATTAATGATATATTTGCTTACTCATAACTTATTATATATATAATATATAATGTTTCTGTTTTCCTGAGTGTGACATGAAATATTTTAGAGGGCAATGCAAAATGTATTTTGTATATAGTTTCCTTTTCTGCCTACTCCTATTTTAACATATCACTGAACGTTTTGTCCCCCACAGTGACTTCAAAATTTCTAGAGTTTTAACTAGTTTCAGTGTTGATTTAATCATCATTCTAAGTTTATTGCACTTGTTTTTATTATATTTTATTATTTCTTTCATCTCCCATCCTCATTTGTATTTCCTTCACACTCTATGTAGCCTTGAGAGATATACCGTAATGATTTATATATCTATGTGTTTTATTTTCTTAAATGATACTGCAGTGTATATTTCATTCTTTTACTATTTTTTTACTTAACTATTTTGTTGAAATGTATTCATATTAACAAACATCTATGTCTTTGCTTCTTACTGCTCTATGGTGGTGTATATTATACACATCCACCTCATTTTACTTATCAAGCTGCCCAGCGTTGAATATCTAGGTTACCCCTGATGCCCTGCTATCATAGCAACTCTGAAGCAAAAACATTCATTCGTAACCCCTTATGGAATTGTGAGCATTTCTCTGAGGTACACACTCAGGGGTGGCATGATTGGACAGAGGCTATATATAAGCACAATTGACCTGCCTTCTACCAAATTGCTCCCCAATACAATTTTACCAGTTTGTATTCTCAGCAGAAGTACATTAAGGTTCCTCTTGAAAATTATTTTTATTTTTCATCTTAAGTAATTGATGGGGAAAAGGAAGACTTGGCCAGTTTAATTTTAGAATTGTGTTTTTGAAAAATGGATATGGCCCTAACAATATTAGTGTAAGCTTTTTGTAGCTTCTGACAATTTATACATTAGATATTAGCGTGTGTTCAAAATATAAAAGCACTGAAAGAAAAATGAATCTGAGGCACAGTATTCAAATAAATACTTTTCCTTAATTTGTCTTTGAAAACCTGCAAGCCCTAAAATTATATCATCATATAATAGTAGTATATTTTAAGGAGAAATTTTAAAATAACTGACCCAAATGTGAGGTGATGTCTCTGCAACTTCTGAAGCAGTTCCAGGAATGGTGTTGTTCTATAATTGAAACCACACACTATCATGAATTCACAAGGTTATTCTGGGGCAGGGTGAGGGGGCGGAATTCACGTCCTCTTGATCATTTATTTAAAACATTACGGCATTTTGCTTTGTATGCATGTGTAATTGTATTGTTGCCTGAGTAAGACTTTGTTTTCTTCTTTTCTTTTCTTTTTTTAACATCTTTATTGGAGTATAGTTGCTTTACAATGTTGTGTTAGTTGCTGCTGTATAATGAAGTGAATCAGCTATACGTATACATATATCCCCATATCCCCTCCCTCTTGCGTATCCCTCCCACCCCCCCATTCCACCCCTCCAGGTGGTCACAAAGCACGGAGCTGATCTCCCTGTGCTATGCAGCTGCTTCCCACTAGCTATCTATTTTACATTTAGTAGTGTATATAAGCCCATGCCACTCTCTCACTTCGTCCCAGCTTACCCTTCCCCCTCCCCACGTCCTCAACTCCATTCTCTACACCTGCATGTTTATTCCTGTCCTTACCCTAGGTTCTTCCGAACCATTTTTTTTTTTTAAGTTCCATATATATGTGTTAGCATACAGTATTTGTTTTTCTCTTTCCCACTTACTTCACTGTATATGACAGACTATTTTTTTTGAATCATTTTGTTTTAGGGATTCAGAACCTGAAATGACCTGAGAGAATTACAAATGACATCAAGTTAGAGGACATGACTTAAGTGAAACCATATGATGCTTCTGGCTACTGTCGGATTCTCCTGCTTTCTTTGATTTCCATGTTGTGTGATATCTGGATTTGTGCAGCTTCTCTGCTAACTTTTTCCTAACCCCTAAAATTGAATTCCCTCCCTAGCATGGTTCCGAGATTGCTTTCTTCAAGACCAGACCATTTTACTGCTAAATATAAAAGCCTTTCTTCAGCCTTCCCATTTTAAAAAATCTTTTTTTAGCTTTTGATGTGTTTATACCTTCTTTCATTTTGAAACTTGTTTCACTTAATGTTTTGATCCTTTGCTGTTCTGGCTCTCCCTCCTTTCTCTCCATTATCTCTCCATTTTCTTTGCTAGCTTGTTCTGCTTTTGCTGTGTCCTACTTCTCTTGTTGTCTAACATTAGACATTTTCAGGGCATAGTCGCTGGTCCTTGGCTATGTAAAATTCTGGATTTAGGTCCTAAAGTCTAGTTGCAAAAATACAGGTTAAGGGTAGGTGGGTAGGATTGGACTTTGTTCCCTTCTTGATACTTGTCTGAGGGTCTTAGGCATCAAAAATCACTGTATTTCAGAACTGAAGCAATTCCACTCTACCTCACACTGATCATAGTGTATCTTCCAACTTATGTTAATTTCTGAGCAATGGAGATTAATGCAACGCTGCTAAACCTGGGAATCTCCAGAGAAGAAGACCTAAAATGATGAAGGGCCTGGAATCTGTGTGATGAGAGAGATGATTAAAGAAGCTAGGAGTATTTACCTTGGGAACAGGAGACTAAGGATATGCTTGATAATTCACTTCAAACATCTGTACACATGACCAGTGTGGAGAAGAGAAGGAAGACTTTTGAGGTGCTCCAAGTGACAGTGGTAATGCAAATGGGTAGAATTTTTTAAAGGAAGCATTTGAGTAAGGAAGTACTGAATAATAATTAGCCTCTCTAGGGCTTCCCTGGTGGCGCAGTGGTTGAGAGTCTGCCTGCCGATGCAGGGGACACAGGTTCGTGCCCCGGTCCGGGAAGATCCCACATGCCGCGGAGCGGCTGGGCCCGTGAGCCATGGCTGCTGAGCCTGTGCGTCCAGAGCCTGTGCTCCACAACGGGGAGAGGCCACAACAGTGAGAGGCCCGCGTACAGCAAACAAAACAAAACAAAACAAAACAAAACAAAAATAATTAGCCTCTCTAAACCAACTATAAAACATACTGCTTTGTAAAAAAAAAAAAAAAAATGTTTCGTGTCACTAAAATTAGGAGAAAATCATCTCTCGTGGATGACGTATTGAATTCATCCGTGAGTTAGATTACTTCTGGAATCCTTAGCTTCTCTCACCGCTCCTCTCAGTTTCCCCTAGTTCTATCAATGGTGTGGCCATTTCTCTATTCAACTAATTCAAAATGTAAGAATCATTTTCAATGAATCTATTTTTACCTACCTCTTAAATTAATTCAAAAATATTTTCTAATTCCCAAAATGGCTTTCACAGATTGCTCTGATACTTCATTTTCCTCAGCTTTATTTTTCTAGGTTACTGCAGTAGGCTTCTGTTGGTCCCCTCTGGGCCCAGTCTTCCGTGTATTAATACGCCTAGCCTGCAAGGCAAACAGCTTCTAACATTATGCTCAGCATATGGTCCTAGGCAAAAACTCTGCAAAAAGCTTTTGCTTTGCTGATTTTACCTAACTCAAAACTTCCTATTACCTGGCCTCAGTATAATAGTTTTACTACATTTGACCCTCCTTCTCTCCATTTGTTTAAATTCACTTCTTTGCTTCCCTTTCCTATAACAAATACTCCTAAGGTACTGTTCCACATGTCTCAGGGGCTCACAGGACCCAGCACTTTGGTACTTCTAGTCTCAAGACCCCTACTTCTGCTTTTAGTAGCCCATGTTTTGAAATACATTCTTCATTGCTCTTGATCCTTTTGGGAGAAAAACAACAGCAAGAACAACCAGATCTCTACTGTATTCAAAGGCAAGTACCGTTTTGCAATAATAGACTACAATATCTCTTAATTTATCATGAGGAGCCTTTAGCTAAGGAAATGAAACACAGGTAATTATTCAATTATTTACCCCTAACTCAATGCTGATTCATAATCTGATGAAACAAAATTTCTAGTGAGACAAATAGCAACATGTTTATATGAGATGTATACTCTGTCCAAAAGCAACCACCTTCAATGCTCATTCTTTGTGACTTCTGTATTTGTAAATTCACTTACTTGCTAAAATTTATTTGTAAGCCAAAATCAGTACCCACAGGGCTTCGGTGGTCATTCGTGGACATGCACAGAGTGGCAAAAATTTGCATGTGATTCGCACATTCCTAGTTGAGGTCGAAGAAAGTGATACTCTGCCTTCTTGTTTCACTTCTCTTACTGTAAACAAATGCCCTTATCATGATCTATTCAATGGTGCAGTTTTCACATTTTTGTGCTTTTGACGATGATTTTGTTGTTTAAAATAGTGTATGCACGGGCTTCCCTGGTGGCGCAGTGGTTGAGAGTCCACCTGCTGATGCAGGGGACACGGGTCCGGGAAGATCCCACACGGGAGAGGCCACAGCAGTGAGAGGCCTGCGTACTGCAAAAAAAATTTTTTTTAATTAAAAAATAATAAAAAAATAAAATAGTGTATGCACAGTTCTGAAATGCTATCTAGTGTTCAAGAAGGCTGTGATGTATCTTACAGATAAAATAGGGGTGTTAGATAAACTTCGTGCAGTAGTGACTTATACTGCTGTTGGTCCGGAGTCCAATGCTAATGAATAAACGATATATATTAAGTAAGGTGTCTTTAAACACACATAAACAAGGTTATATAGTGTGATCAGTTGATGAAAATATTGTGACCAGAGTCTTGCAGGAACCTAACTACATATATTCCCTAGGAGCAATGTTTCAGCATTCACTGATTCATTGTTCACAGTGACTTGATGGAACATAACTACTGCAAATAAAAAGGGTTGACTGTATACTCTAACATGTGTGAAATACATCATTAATAGCAAAAGAGGTAATCAGCGTTCTCCTTTAATTAGTAAAAAAAAAACCAAAAATGTAATTTGGAGCAAGGGAGTAGAAGAATGTATACATAGTTCTTTTGTCAGCCAAATGTAAAGTCAAGACATAATTCAGAAAACAGGTGGTGGAACCTGCCAAAGATGAAGAATTATATTGGAATTAACATACACACACAAAAAAAAGGATGAGAAGGAAGAGAATAAGGAGAACGGGGAGAAAAAAATAAAGCTAAGAAAATTCATTCTACTCTAGAGCAATGAAAGATATGGAAAACAGAGTATAATCGCAACAGTTGTATTTAGGGAGAGGAAACTGGCTTAAGAAAAGTTTTTCAAGTTACAATTCCAACTTTTTCCTCACCTCCAAGTGTTTTAGTTCAAAGACTTTTATTTCAGCCTCTAACATATGCTGACCCTCCCAACAATGGGCTTAAGAAATGGAAACTAGAGGCAGAGGAGAGGGGACTTGATGTGGGTGTACAGGGGCAGACACACAGGGAGCTGTTTTGTAGCCACACATTGTAGGGAGAGAAACAAGGCACAGGGAGAAGGGGTTGAGAAGGCATGTGGAAGAGAAGGAGGAAGGGAATGAGCAGTTTGTGAAACTGCTGTGACAACGACTTCTGGGCCTATGAATTCCGTTTTTTTGGTGCATTCTTTTCTAAACCTTCTCACCTACAAGGGACTAGAATCTGCAGACCATTATGAGCTTTGCTAATTATAGGATCTTGAGGAAAATGATAATTTTGTTTCTGGTAGTTTTTTGATTGTTATGAACTGAGAAATCCTGGGTATAGCCACTTGGCTTTACTCCCTCCCACTTCTCCCTCCACTGACCCTCCCTTTCAATCCAACTTTTATCCTATTATATAATTTTGACAGTGAAACCATTGGAGTGTAACAGGAGCCTCTATAAGGGTGGTCTCTTTTCAGAAATGCAGCACTGTACCCTTGAACTGGAATGGTTTCTATTAAACTATATATATGATGTCTGCACCATTTGGAATAAAGGACCATTATAATTCTTCAGGTGTGTGGGAGTCTTAGTTAAACGAAGAGGGATTGGCATAATAACTTCTTCATTAATAATTAGCTTTCATATAGTAGAATGAATGTGGAAAAAAAGTATTTTATGTTCGTTGTATTCTAATGTAATATGAAGAATTAAGGGGGAAAATGCCTTAAGAGTTAGCACTCAAGAGAAGATAAAAAAAGGATGAGGGAACTTTTGCCTGTTAAACCTTTTTGGATATGATAAAGAAACTTCCCTCTAGTCTGCAAAAGCAGATTTTCAGAAGGTGCAGAGCATAGAAAGACCTAGAAATACCTGCCATCGAATAGAACCCAGAGGGTAAAATTTTAATGAGGGGGTTAGACCTGGAGTGTCTGTGGCAGGGGGTGGGTGTTTTACCTGCTTTAACCTTTTCACTTTGGGTCCCCCCCACCACTTAGTTTGCTTTTCTTCCTGACTTGCTGTATGCCTGAGGCTTTCTAGAAATGGCTTACTCAAGTTCAGAGCCTTCACATGATTGATTGGTTGATCCTTAAGACTTACTGCCACCCAGCCCGGAGACTCCTGTGTTTGTCTGTACTGTGAAGTATCTATGAGCTTCTCATGGTTAGTTCACAATAGGTTGGGATTGCAAGTGACAATAGCAGATGTAATACAGGTTCTTTTGCTAAGCCAGCCAGTGATGTGTCACATGAGAAGAATGGGTTGGACATTGATCATGATTGATTTTAAAATGACACTTAATTAATATGGACATTAGTGTCTGGAACTAAATATTGTGGTCTCCATCACCTTCTGAAATCTGAGACAGAGAGATCTGCTTTATACAGCTTATTTACTTTTGAATTCTCATGAGCAAACTAATTCTGTAAAGCAGCATCAATACATAGAGTTGAAGAAATTATTTGAACATGTGTATCTGTTTTCCATTTATATCCTTTAGGAGGCAAAGTGATCGTCTATGATTTCGCTGAAGTAATCAATAGTACATGAGCTGATTGTCGCTAGTGATATCACATTGTATATCAAGAACATTATTGTCATGTTCTTTTCCAGAATTACTGGCTGAAATCATTCCTCATAGAGGAATTTTTCCTCAGTGACTAATTCACTGGGATTTCCCTCAATTTGGAATTTTGTCTTTATGACCAAAAGCTATTTTCCTTACGAATCTAGTTGAGATGTCACTTTTTCCAAACTTGCTGCCTTGTTCTGGACAAAGAGTTGTTTGATCAGTTCCTAAATATATCCTCCAATAATTGGGTTCTATTAGAAGATGCTGTCACATATTCACCTCACAAATCTCTGTGGTGTCTCTGAAGATAAGAAAAAGCTTATATTAGTGATTTCTCAATGTGCATTCAAATGATATTACAACTTGGTCCTCTAGACGGTGCCAGGAATATTTTGGATGAATATAATAAACATACTTTATTTGATGGTGAGGAACCTGTTCCCTATTTAATGATGTTGATTCTGGCTATCACCGTATGGCAGTCATAATAATAATGACAGTGATGATGATGGTGGTGATGACGTTCAGCTCTCACTTACTGAAAATATTCCATGGGCTAGATTCTATGTTCAGTCCTCTACATGAATAATTTTGTTTCATCTTCACATTAGCCCTACTAGGTGGTTAAGTTCATTGAGGCTATATAAAATGTCAGTGACACAGTGCCTTAGTGTTGGAACTAGATTCCTACCCATTAGGATTGATTTCAAAGCCTAGTTTTAACCTTTACACATTAAAAGATGTAGGGAATCAAAAAAAAAACAAAAGTGATTCCTTGGGCCATTCAAGTAAATTAATGGCTCTGGTGGGTTTAATAGATGGAAAGTAATGCGCCCTCTGGTCAACTAGGTTGTTACTTCCCAAATTGTAACATGCAGAGAGTTACCTGGGGAGCTTGTTAAAATTTCGGATACTGAATCAGTAGTTGTAAGTTGGGGCCAGGGTTCCTGCATTTTTAACAAGCTCCCAGGTGTGGCCAATCCAGTTTGAAAGCAAAGAACTTTTAAGCACATTGCCCTGGTCAGATAGAACAAGTCACTTGGCCTGCATAGCCCTGGTAGGGATGATACTCATTGTGACAGGCTCTAGGCTAGAGAAACATGCTGTTTTCATTGCAAGCGATCTTTGCAACTCCTTCGTTTTTATAAGACAACATCCTCAGGCCCTAAAATTAGTTATTTACCTAAATCTACTCACTTAATTAATGACCAAGCTCAGAGTAGTAACCAAGTGTCCAGGCTTTGACTCAAATGATTTTCGACTACTACACTTTGAGCCTGACTTACTCTTGAAGTTGTGATAGTTTTCGGTTCATCCTTGTAATTGATTTAAACCAGATATGTCTTTATGTCTTTCTCTTTCTGCTAAAAGTATGTAGACTGCAAGGTGTGTATGTGTGGGAAATCCAGTTTAATAGGGTTTCCTGTTACTTTGGTTCTGATTTAACGGCTTTCTGTTCTAAGACCAAACAGTCTTAAAATCTACCTCTAGTATTTGAATACTACAGCCAAGGCCAGTTTAGTAAGCATCCTTTTTTGCTTCTACAGTTGATTACAGAATCACTGCTCATTCATTCAGCAGATCTTTACTGAGCATCTACTGTATACACCAGGCACTCTGCTAGGTGCTGAATATTGAGCTGGGAATAAAAGTTTTTCCCATCAAGATGCTTCTAGAAGGGGAAAAGGATATTATTCACGTGTAGTTGTTTTCTAGTGCTGTGTAATAAATTACCACAAACTCAGCAGCTTACAACAACATGCATTTGTGATCTCATAGTTCTGTAGGTCAGAAGTCCTGGTGGGCTTGACTTCTTAGCAGTGGCCAAACAGAAAGCCAGGGTTTCCTGTTTCAGTAAATATTCTGGGAAATAATCATAAGAGGAAAGCCTTATCTCAAGTGTCCTTTTTCCTATTTCATAAAATAGTCTTAGATGCCTCTCTGATGCATGACTGTTTCATTCTGTGTAACTTGCTTTCAGGCATTCTGTTCTTTCTAATGTGAAAAGATAGCAATGAGATGACATGATATAAAAAGTTTTTATCTACCGCCCCCAATGCTTTCTATTGTTTTTAAAATAAAATAATGTCTTGAATAGAACAAACACTCAAAAGTTTTATTTTAGATACTAAGTGTAAGATTTCACACTCGTTCCCTACTCTTCCTCCCCCTTCCTGTGCTAGTGTGGTTTATTAATGCTATTTTTGTGAAGCAGGAGAGAGGGACACAAAGGGCTTGTTGAAAAATGCTATTTTTGATTTGCTAAATTCTGTAGGAATATAGCCGGCAGGCAATCCACTAAAGAAAAACATCTGGTGCTGTTCCATTTCTCACTTCTGCCAGGGTTCTGGGAAAAGAGGACCCATTAGGGACACCAACAAGGATGTGATAGTGTTGGCAACACTTGTAGTCAGTGTTTAAGTTGCCTCCTTTTTTGTGTCCCTCTCCAGGAAAATATAATGGGTGCATAGCAGTCAATTTCAGTACCATTTTTATTGTCACTCCTTACAAATGGTAAACTGATAATCTGTATGGGTATCAAGCTGCCCACCAGAAGACCTGAAAAATAATGAAAGATATTAACACACTTCCTTGTGGGGTCCACAGAGGGCAGAGTAAATATGTCTCAGCAACCCTTTGGTGTAGAGCAACCAGCAAGGGAAGAGCAAAGTCAATAACTTCCATTGTTCACATGGCACCACTGGAAGAATTGTTTAGCTTGTGAAAGAGAACCCACATACAAGACATTAAAAGGAAAAAGAAAAAAAAGTATAGTATGTAGCTAACAGCTTCATTGTTTCATGGGAAATAATAGGTTGTATTCAACTTTAACAAAACAGAATTCAGGATTCAAGGCCGAGTAGATAATGACCTGCTGTGCAGCTGTGCATTTTGCAAGCTTTGTGCAGGTGATAGAAATTCTTATTTCTACCCCTCCTTCCTTCTGATTATAATCTGCAAAAATATAATCATTTAAAATCAGATATGCTTTTTTCAATATCTTGAATGAAGGATCCATTTGAATTAAATTCATGTTCAAATCTCAGGGTGTTATAAGTAAAAAGTCCAAAATTAGAAGCCATCCGAAATCAAAAGCATATGTTCTCACATTTCCAGTGTTGTCCATATTATCTTACTTCAAGAGATAAATCTGGGTAATGATATTTAATGTGTTCTTATCACTCTCTAGGATATGTTCATAAGTTAAACAAACATTAAAAATAAAGAATTGGCTTAGTAGATTTCTTTGAGCAAACAGTTGACCTACTATAAATGATTGCAGACAAGCTTTTTGGACTCATGTATGTCAAAACTGTTCTACAAGAAATAGCTACATAAATTCATAACATCAATGCTGTGAAAGCCATAAATAACTGTGGGTTAGTTAAAGCATTTGAATATTAATGTAAACTCTTCCGTATTGTAAAAGAATACAAATAAAACCCCCCAAAAAAGACTATTAGCAAAATTACATAAACATTAGAAAGAGAAAGCAGTCACACACATCACCACTACCCTAGTTCAAAAGAATTTTTAATACATTTGTATTATCTATCTATTGTTATATTTTAAATACTTGGATTCACAATGCACCTATATTTTTTCTGACTTATTTTTCTACATTTAACATCACATAATGGACATTGTTCTTTTCTGGTCCACAGGCTTTAAAATTGCCATGTATGTTTTACATAGCAATCAATTTGCTTGATGATGCTTTATTTAGTAATTTCCTAAATATTGGGGAATTTGTTTCTAATAAGAAAATTATTGAAAAGGCCACAGTGAATACATTCCCCTTATGTGATTTAAAATAGTTAATACATTTTATTTAAGAATCATATTTAAAATAATACTTGCCTTTTATAAAGATTTTAAGAAAGTCAAAGTATACAGAAATAGGCAACAAACAAAAGTGTAAGAATAAAATTACAAGTCACCATTCATAACTTAACCATTACTTATATTGTGAGAACTTACTGGTGGATATCATCTTTTTTTTGTATATATGCATAATATAACTAGAAAGATAGGTACATAGAGATTTTAAAAATAATACTTGATTATAACTTGATTATATTATAATCTAATATCTAATTTATAATAAAATTATTACATTTAATTTTACTTATTTTAAACATTGAGAATAACAAAGAAAACACAAAGTATTCTGTAATTCCAAGAAGTATTTTACTACAAGACTTTAACTTATAAAAGATTATTCTAACTAAAAGAGACTATGAGGGCAACACTGAAATTAGAACCCTCATTTTCTTCACTTTTACACTTTAATTTTAGACGATTCTGTTTGATTCCTTGCTATGCAAATGTAAATATTAGAACCTCAGAATAGCTCTCCACTTCATTCTTTCATCTTACTTTGTTATTTTTATTATCGTTTTTACATAGTATTTATATTTTGCTCTGTTAACAATTTATATAATACTTAGTACTTCTACTGGTTTCATGTTTAAAAATACTCAAATCTCATCATTAAAACTTTTAATTCTTTTTTCATTCAAGTCATTGATCAGATTTAGTTTCCAAGTGGTCATTCCATGAATGATTCAAGGTTACGTATATTTGAGGTTTTCTGCATGATGATCCTTTACTTGAACATCATATTATCTGGGTATAATTAACATGGGAGACAAGATGATTGCCACTGTATTCTGTCACTGATGGTTGCTGTGCAGAAATGTGAGGCCTGTTCTAATTTCTACCCTTTTTCAGTGCTTTATATTTCCTATTTAAATGCCTAGAAATTTATCCCACATTTAACCTGCAGAAGTAAAAACAAACAGATATATTCCTGATTATTAATCATCTTGCTTGTGATTGGGAAGTGTTAAAAATGTCCCAAATGTTCACTGGCAAGGGCTGGTTAGATAATTCATATACATGCATATATAATAGAATACTATGTGGCAAGAAAAATAATGGAGATGCTATTTATGTATTGATGTGAAAAGATTTCTGAAAAAACTTTAAATGAAAAAAATGCAGAATGGTACATTGTCTCTGTTTTCTTTTTATAAGAAAGGGAGCAATTTTTTAAAAATGTGTTTTTATCTGTATGTATTTGAATACAGAAACCCTGGAAGAATTCTTAGAATATTAAGAAAAGAGGTGACATGAGAAAGAGGTGGTTAGTGGGCAGATGACTGCAGGGGTGAGAATTAAACTTTTCATTGTATACTATAGTATAATTTGATATTTAAGTCATGAAAACAAAATAATAAAAAACAACAATAGGGCTTCCCTGGTGGTGCAGTGGTTGAGAGTCCACCTGCTGATGCAGGGGACACAGGTTCGTGCCACGGTCCGGGAAGATCCCACATGCCGCGGAGCAGCTAGGCCCGTGAGCCATGGCCGCTGAGCCTGCACGTCCGGAGCCTGTGCTCCACAACGGGAGAGGCCCGCGTACTGCAAAAAAAAAAAAAACAAAGAAAACCCCACAGCAACAATAAATTAAATACTAACATAACCATATTCATCAGACAGAACTTGGAATTGGATTTGATTCTCAGTATTTAATTTTAATTTCTTTTTTTGTTGAAGTATATTTGATCTACAGTGTTAGAAGTAGACAACATGGTGATTCAATATTTTTATAGATTATACTCCATTTAAAAATTTTATAAAATATTGGCTATATTTCCTATATTACAATATATCCTTGTAGTTTATTTATCTTATACATAGTAGTCTATACCTCTTAATCCTCTACTGGCACCTTACCCCTCCCCACTTCCCCTTTTCCACTGGTACTTACTAGTGGTAATCACTAGTTTGTTCTCTATATCTGTGAGTCTATTTCTGTTTTGTTATATTCATTAATTTGTTTTATCTTTTAGTTTCTGCATAAAGTGATAACATACAGTATTTGCCTTTCTCTGTCTAACATTACACTAAGCATAATATCACACAGATACATTCGTGTTGTCACAAATAGCAAAATTTCATTATTTTTTATGGCAGAGTAATGTTTCATTGTGTGTGTATGTGTGCCTGTTTGTGTATATGTGTATATATATAATATTTGTAGAACACACACATATATATATATGTATATATATATACATGTATATGTAAGTATCTCACATTTTCTTTCGTCATTTATCTGTTGATGGACACTTAGTTTGCTCTCATATCTTGGCTATTATAAATAGTGCTGCTATGAACAATGGGGTGCATGTACCTTTTCAAATTAGTGTTTTTATTTTCTTTGGATATGTACCCAGGAGTTGAATGGCTAGATCATTGGTAGTTGTGTTTTAGCTTATTGAGTCACCTCCCTGGTGGCTGCACCAATTTCCATTCCTACCAGTAGTGTACTAAGGTTCCCTTTTCTCCACATCCTCACTAACATTTGTTTTTTGTGGTCTTTTTGATGGTAGCCATTCTGACAGGTGTGAAGTGATGTGCATTTTCCTGATGATTAGTGATGTTGAGCATCTTTTCATGTGATTGTTGGCCATCTGTATGTCTTCTTTGCAAAAATGTCTATTCAGGTCTTATGCCCATTTCTTAATTATTTTTTTTTGTTTTTTTGATATTGAGTTGTATGAGCTCTATATTTATTTTGGATTTTAACCCCTCATCAATCATGTCACTTGCAAATATTTTTCCCACTCGGTAGATTTTCCTTTCCTTCTATTGATAGTTTCCTTTGCTATGCAAACCCTTTTAAGTTTAATTAGGTCCTATTTGTTTATTTTTACTTGTTTTTCCTTAACATAGGAGACAGATTAAAAAGTATTGATACTATTTATGTCAAAGAGTATTCTGCTTATGTTTTCTTCTAGGAGTTTCATGGTTTCTGATCTTACATTTAGGTCTTTAATCCATTTTGAGTTTATTTTTTTAATATGGTGTGAGAAAATGTTATAATTTTATTCTTTTACATATAGCTGTCCAGTTTTCCCATCACCACTTATTAGACTGTCTTTTCTCTATTGTACAGTCTTGCCTCCATTGTCATAGATTAATTGACCATAAGTGTGTTGGTTCACTTCTGGGATCTCTATTTAGTTCCCTTGACCTATGTGTCAGTTTCTGTGCCAGTACCATACAATTTTGTTTGCTGTAGCTTCATAGTATAGTCTGAAATCAGGGAGCATAACACCTCCAGCTTTGTTCTTTTTTCTCAAGATTGCTTTGGCAATTCAGGTTTTTTTTGTGGCTCCATATAAATAGTAGGATTATTTTTTCTAGTTCTGTGAAAAGTTTCATTGGTTTTTTTTTTTTTTTTTTTTTTGCAGTACGCGGGCCTCTCACTGTTGTGGCCTCTCCCGTTGCGGAGCACAGGCTCCGGACGCGCAGGCCCAGCGGCCATGGCTCATGGGCCCAGCCGCTCCGCGGCATGTGGTATCTTCCCAGACTGGGGCATGAACCTGTGTCCCCTGCATCGGCAGGCGGACTCTCAACCACTGCGCCACCAGGGAAGCCCTTCATTGGTATTTTGATTGGAATTGCACTGACTCTGTAGATTACTTTGGGTAGCATGGACATTTTAACTATATTAATACTTCCAATCTGTGAACACAGGATATCATTCCATTATTCCATCTCATCTTCAATTTCCTTCAGTGTTTTATAGTTTTCAGAGTATAAGTCTTTCACCTCCATGGTTAAGTTTATTCCTAGGCATTTTATTCATTTTCATGCCATTTTAAATGGGATTGTTCTCTTGCTTTCTCTTTTTGATAGTTCATTATTAGTGTATAGAAAAAGCAACAGATTTATGTATATTAATCTTGTATCCTGCAACTTTACTGAATTCATTTATTCTAGTAGTTTTTTGGTGGGACTTTAGGATTTTCTATATATAGTATCATGTTATCTGCAAATAGTGACAGTTAACTTCTTCCCTTCCAATTTGGATATATTTTATTTCTTTTCTTGTCTGATTTCTGTGGCTAGGTCTTCCAATACTACATTAAATAGAAGTGGTGAGAGTGGACATTCTTTTCTTCTTCCTGATTTTAGAAGAAAGCTTTCATTCAGCTTTTCTCCCTGTAATATCATGTTAGCTGTGGGTTTGTTATAAATGGCTTTTATTATGTCATGATATGTTTCCTCTATAACAAATATGATGAGAGTTTTTATCATGAATGAATGTTAAATTTTTCAAGTGCATCTATTGAGATTATCCTGTGATTTTTATCCTTCCTTTTGTTAATGTGGTATATCATACTGAACCATTTACAGATATTGAGCCATTCTTGCATCCCTGGACTAAATTACACTTAATCATGCTGCATGATCCTTTTTATGTGTCGTTGAATTCGGTTCATAATATTTTGTTGAGGATTTTGCATCAATATCTGTTAGAGATATTGGCCTGTAATTTCCTTTCTTCTTATTTTCTGTAGTGTATTTGTCTGGTTTTGGAATCAGGGTAATGGTGGCCTTATAGAAAGAATTTGGGGGTATTCTCTCCTGGAAATTTTTTGAACAGCTAATATGTATTAGCTCTTAATTTCCCTGTGAATAATTTCCCTGTGAATCCATTCAGTCCTGGACTTTTCTTTGCTGGGAGTTTTTTGATGACAAATTTAACTACTGGTGATTGGTCTGTTGTCTGTTGACAGGTTGTCTGTTTCTTCTTTATTCACTCTGGGGAGATAGTATGTTTCCAGAAATGTATTCATTTCTTCTAGGCTCTCGAATTTGTTAGCCTATAACTTTTCATAGTATTTTCATGATTTTTATATTTATTTTTGTATTTCTGTGATACTGGTTGTTAACTCTCTTCTTTCATTTTTTAGTTTTGGTCCTCTCTTTTTTTGTTCCTGATGAGCCTGGCTAAAGGCTTATAGTTTTGTTTTTCTTTTAAAAAAACCAGATCATTCTTTTCCTATGGTTTTGTGGTCTCTATTTTGTTCTTTTTCTAATTATACTTTAGGTGGTAGGTTAGGTGGTTTATTTGAGATTTGCAGGTTTTTCTTATTTCTTAAAGGTAGGCCTGTATCACTATAAACTCCTTTCTTAGAATTGCTTTTCCTAGTCTCATACGTTTTGGAAAGTTTTACTTTTATTCTTATTTGTCTTGAAGTATTTTCTGATTTCCTCTTTGACTTCTTCATTGACTCTTGGGGTTTTTAATAACATGTTATTTAGTCTGCACGTGTTTGTGTCTTTCACATTTTATTCCTGTAATTGATTTCTCGTTTCATACTGTTGTGGTTGGAAAAAATGCTTGATATAATTTCTATCCTTGTATATTTGTTGAGACTTGTTTTGTGCCCTAGTATGTGATCTATCCTGCAGACTGTTCTATGAGCACTTGAAAAGAAGGTGTATTCCACTATATTTGGATGGAATGTTTTGTAGATATCTATTAAGTTCTACTGGTCTAATATGTCATCTAACGCCATTGTTTCCTTACTGATTATCTGTGTGGATGATCTGTCCATTGAGGTAAGTGGAATGTAAAGTCCCCTAGTGTTATTGTCAATTTTTTTTTAGTATTCATTAGTATTTGCTTTACATATTTAGGTGCTACTGTATTGGCTTCATATATGTTAATGAGTGTAATATCTAGCCTCTTCTTATATTGATCCCTTTATCATTACACAATGCCTCTTTTGGTCTTTTGTTATAGCTTTTACTTTAAAGTCTAGCTTGCTTTCTTGTGGTTTCCATTTGCAAGAAATCTCTTTTTACAATCTCTCACTTTCAGTCTGTGTATGTCTTTAGCTCTAAAATGTTTTCTTGTAGACATTATATAAATGCCTTGTTTTTTTATCCAGTCAGCCACCGTATGTCTTTTGATTGAGGCGTTTAGTTCATTGACATTTAAAGTGATTGTTCATAGATACATATTGATTGCCATTTTGCTACTTGTATTTTGTTTGTTTTTGTAGTTTTTCTCTGTTTGTTCCTTCTTTTAGTTTCTTCTGTTGTGGTTTGATGATTTCCTTAGTGGTATTCTTGTATTCCTTTCTCTCTAGATTTTGTGTATATATTATAGATTTTTGATTTGTGGTTACTATAAGGTTTGTATATGTTGACCTATAATTACAACTACTTGTTTTAAACTGGTGGTCATTTAAGTTCAGTAGCATTCTAAAAGATCTACAGTTTCTGACTTCCCTCTCCAACATTTTGTATTTTTTATGTCATAGTTTACAGCTTCAGTTTATCAATTGTTTATTATGTGTATAGTTGATTTTATGATTTTTTTTTAAATCCTTATACTAGTTTATTGATGTGATTCATTCAGAGCACTCACTATATATTTCCTTTTACTAGTGGGATGCTTCCTTTGCTATAGATTCTTTCTTTTGCTGTAGCCTTTTCTTTTTCACTCAGAGAAGGCCCTTTAACATTACTTTTAGGGTCAGTTTAGTATTGATAAATATTTAGTTTTTTCTTGTGTGATAAGTTATTTATCTTCCTTCAATTCTAAAGGATAATCATAGTGGGTCAGTATCCTAGGTTGCAGATTTTTCCTTTTCAGCACTTTAAAAAAATTTTTATTTATTTATTTTTTTACATCTTTATTGGAGTATAATTGCTTTAAAATGGTGTGTTAGTTTCTGCTTTATAACAAAGTGAATCAGTAATACATATACATATGTTCCCATATCTCTTCCCTCTTGCTTCTCCCTCCCTCCCACCCTCCCTATCCCACCCCTCTACGTGGTCACAAAGCACTGAGCTGATCTCCCTGTGCTATGCGGCTGCTTCCCACTAGCTATCTATTTTACGTTTGGTAGTGTATATATATGTCCATGCCTCTCTCTCACTTTGTCACAGCTTACCCTTCCTCCTCCCCATATCCTCAAGTGTATTCTCTAGTAGGTCTATGTCTTTATTCCTATCTTACCCCTAGGTTCTTAATGACATTTTATTTTTTCTTAGATTACATATATATGTGTTAGCATATGGTAATTGTCTTTCTCTTTCTGATTTACTTCACTCTGTATGACAGACTCTAGGTCCATCCACCTCACTACAAATAACTCAATTTCGTTTCTTTTTATGGCTGAGTAATATTCCATCGTATATATATGCCACATCTTCTTTATCCATTCATCCAATGATGGACACTTAGGTTGTTTCCATCTCCGGGCTATTGTAAATAGAGCTGCAATGAATATTTTGGTACATGACTCTTTTTGAATTATGGTTTTCTCAGGGTATATGCCCAGTAGTAGGATTGCTGGGTCATATGGTAGTTCTATTTGTAGTTTTTTAATGAACCTCCATACCGGTTCTCCATAGTGGCTGTACCAATTCACATTCCCACCAGCAGTTCAAGAGTGTTCCCTTTTGTCCACATCCTCTCCAGCATTTATTGTTTGTAGATTTTTTGATGATGCCATTCTGACTGGTGTGAGATGATATCTCATTGTAGTTTTGATTTGCATTTCTCTAACGATTAATGATGTTGAGAATTCTTTCATGCGTTTGTTGGCAATCTGTATATCTTCTTTGGAGAAATGTCTATTTAGGTCTTCTGCCCATTTTTGGATTGGGTTTGGTTTTTTGTAATTGAGCTGCATGAGCTGCTTATAAATTTTGGAGATTAATCCTTTGTCAGGTGCTTTATTTGCAAATATTTTCTCCCATTCTGAGGGTTGTCTTTTGGTCTTGTTTATGGTTTTCTTTGCTCTTCAAAAGATTTTAAGTTTCATTAGGTCCCATTTGTTTATTTTTGTTTTTATTTCCATTTCTCTAAGAGGTGGGTCAAAAAGGATCTTGCTGTGATTTATGTCATAGAGTTTCTGCCTATGTTTTCCTCTAAGAGTTTGATAGTTTCTGGCCTTATCTTTAGGTCTTTAATCCATTATGAGCTTATTTTTGTGTATGGTGTTAGGGAGTGTTCTAATCTCATACTTTTACATGTACCTGTCCAGTTTTCCCAGCACCACTTATTGAAGAGGCTGTCCTTTCTCCACTATATATTCCTGCCTCCTTTATCAAAGATAAGGTGACCATATGTGCGTGGGTTTATCTCTGGGCTTTCTATCCTGTTCCATTGATCTGTCTTTCTGTTTTTGTGCCAGTACCATATTGTCTTGATTACTGTAGCTTTGTAGTATAGACTGAAGACAGGGAACCTGATTCTTCCATGTTCGTTTTTTGTTCTCAAGATTGCTTTGGCTATTCGAGGTCTTTTGTGTTTCCATACAAATTGTGAAATTTTTTGTTCTAGTTCTGTGAAAACTGCCAGTGGTCGTTTGATAGGGATTGCACTGAATCTGTAGATTGCTTTGGGTAGTAGAGTCATTTTCACAATGTTGATTCTTCCAATCCAAGAACATGGCATATCTCTCCATCTATTTGTATCATCTTTAATTTCTTTCATCAGTGTCTTATAATTTTCTGCATACAGATCTTTTGTCTCCTTAGGTAGGTTTATTCCTAGACATTTTATTCTTTTTGTTGCAGTAGTAAATGGGAGTGTTTTCTTGATTTCACTTTCAGATTTTTCATCATTAGTGTATAGGAATGCCAGAGACTTCTGTGCATTAATTTTGTATCTTGCTACTTGACCAAATTCATTGATTAGCTCTAGCAGTTTTCTGGTAGCATCTTTAGGATTCTCTGTGTATAGTATCATGTCATCTGCAAACAGTGACAGCTTTACTTCTTTTCTGATTTGGATTCCTTTTATTTCCTTTTCTTCTCTGATTGCTGTGGCTAAAACTTCCAAAATTATGTTGAATAAGAGTGGTGAGCGTAGGCAACCTTGTCTTGTTCCTGATCTTAGTGGAAATGCTTTCAGTTTTTCACCATTGAGGACGATGTTGGCTGTGGGCTTGTCATATATGGCCTTTATTATGTTGAGGAAAGTTCCCTCTATGCCTACTTTCAGGAGGGTTTTTATTATAAATGGGTGTTGAATTTTGTCAAAAGCTTTCTCTGCATCTATTGAGATGATCATATGGTTTTTCTCCTTCAGTTTGTTAACATGGTGTATCACATTGATTGATTTGCATATATTGAAGAATCCTTGCATTCCTGTAATAAACCCCACTTGATGATGGTGTATGATACTATTCATGTGCTGTTGGATTCTGTTTGCTAGTATTTTGTTGAGGAGTTTTGCACCTATGTTCATCAGTGATATTGGCCTGTAGTTTTCTTTCTTTGTGACATCCTTGTCCTTGGTATCAGTGTGATGGTGGCCTCGTAGAATGAGTTTGGGAGTGTTCCTCGCTCTGCTATATTTTGGAAGAATTTGAGAAGGATAGGTGTTAGCTCTTTTCTAAATGTTTGATAGATTTCGCCTGTGAAGCTATCTGATCCTGGGCTTCTGTTTGTTGGAAGATTTTTAATCACAGTTTCAATTTCAGTGCTTGTGATTGGTCTGTTCATATTTTCTATTTCTTCCTGGATCAGACTCAGAAGCTTGTGCGTTTCTAAGAATTTGTCCATTTCTTCCAGGTTGTCCTTTTTATTGGCATAGAGTTGCTTGTAGTAATTTCTCATGATCTTTTGTATTTCTGTAGTGTCAGTTGTTACTTCTCTTTTTTCATTTCTAATTCTATTGATTTGAGTCTTCTCCCTTTTTTTCTTGATGAGTCGGATTAATGGTTTATCAGTTTTGTTTATCTTCTCAATGAACCAACTTTTAGTTTTATTGATCTTTGCTATCATTTCCTTCATTTCTTTTTCATTTATTTCTGATCTGATCTTTATGATTTCTTTTCTTCTGCTAACTTTGGGGTTTTTTTTGTTCTTCTTTCTCTAATTGCTTTAGGTACAAGGTTAGGTTGTTTATTCGAGATGTTTCCTGTTCCTTAAAGTAGGACTGTATTGCTATAAACTTCCCTCTTAGAACTGCTTTTGCTGCATCCCATAGGTTTTGGGCCGTCGTGTCTCCATTGTCATTTGTTTCTGGGTATTTTTTGATTTCCACCTTGATTTCTTCAGTGATCACTACGTTATGAAGTAGTGTATTGTTTAGCCTCCATGTGTTTGTATTTTTTACAGATCTTTTTCTGTAATTGAAATCTAGTCTCATAGGGTTGTGGTCGAAAAAGATACTTGATGCAATTTCAATTTTCTTAAATTTACCAAGGCTTGATTTGTGACCCAAGATATTATCTATTCTGAAGAATGTTCCATGAGCACTTGAGAAAAATGTGTATTCTATTGTTTTTGGATGGAATGTCCTATAAATGTCAATTAAGTCCATCTTGTTTAATGTATCATTTAAAGCTTGTGTTTCCTTATTTATTTTCATTTTGGATGATCTGTCCATTGGTGCAAGTGGGGTGTTAAAGTCCCCTACTATGATTGTGTTACTGTTGATTTCCCCTTTTATGGCTGTTAGTATTTGCCTTATGTATTGACGTGTTCCTATATTGGGTGCATAAATATGCACAATTGTTATATCTTCTTCTTGGATTGATCCCTTGATCATTATGTAGTGTCCTTCTTTGTCTCTTCTAATAGTCTTTATTTTAAAGTCTATTTTGTCTGATATGAGAATTACTACTCCAGCTTTCTTTCAATTTACATTTGCATGGAATATCTTTTTCCATCCCCTCACTTTCAGTCTGTATGTGTCTCTAGGTCTGAAGTGGGTCTCTTGTAGACAGCATATATATGGGTCTTGTTTTTGTATCCATTCAGCCAGTCTGTGTCTTTTGGTGGGAGCATTTAATCCATTTACATTTAAGGTAATTATTGATATGTATGTTCTTATTCCCATTTTCTTAATTGTTTTGGGTTTGTTATTTTAGGTCTTTTCCTTGTCTTTTGTTTCTTGCCTAGAGAAGATCCTTTAGCATTTGTTGTAAAGCTGGTTTGGTGGTGCTGAACTCTCTCAGCTTTTGCTTGTCTGTAAAGGTTTTAATTTCTCCATCAAATCTGAATGAGATCCTTGCTGGGTAGAGTAATCCTGGTTGCAGGTTTTTCTCCTTCATCACTTTAAGTATGTCCTGCCAGTCCCTTCTGGCTTGCAGAGTTTCTGCTGAAAGATCAGCTGTTAACCTTATGGGGATTCCCTTGTGTGTTATTTGTTGTTTTTCCCTTGCTGCTTTTAATATGTTTTCTTTGTATTTAATTTTTGACAGTTTGATTCATATGTGTCTTGGTGTGTTTATCCTTAGATTTATCCTGTATGGGACTCTCTGTGCTTCCTGGACTTGACTAAATTTTTCCTTTCCCATATTAGGGAAGTTTTCAACTATAACCTTTTCAAATATTTTCTCAGTCCCTCTCTTTTTCTCTTCTTCTTATGGAACCCCTGTAATTCGAATGTTGGTGCGTTTAATGTTGTCCCAGAGGTCTCTGAGACTGTCCTCAATTCTTTTCATTCTTTTTTCTTTATTCTGCTCTGCAGTTGTTATTTCCACTATTTTATCTTCCAGGTCACTTATCCGTTCTTCTGCCTCAGTTATTCTGCTATTGATACCATCTAGAGTATTTTTAATTTCATTTATTGTGTTGTTCATCATTGCTTGTTTCATCTTTAGGTCTTCTAGGTCCTTGTTAAATGTTTCTTGCATTTTCTCTATTTCCAAGATTTTAGATCGTCTTTAGTAATATTATTCTGAATTCTTTTTCAGGTAGACTGCCTATTTCCTCTTCATTTGTTAGGTCAGGTGGGTTTTTATCTTGCTCCTTCATCTGCTGTGTGTTTTTCTGTCTTCTTATGTTTCTTATCTTACTGTGTTTGGGGTATCATTCTTGCAGGCTGCAGGTTTGTAGTTCCTGTTGTTTTTGGTGTCTGTCCCCAGTGGCTAAAGTTGGTTCAGTGGGTTGTGTAGGCTTCCTGGTGGAGGGGACTAGTGCATGTTCTGGTGGATGAGACTGGTTCTTGTATTTCTGGTGGGCAGGTCCATGTCTGGTGGTGTGTTTTGGGATGCCTGTGGACTTATTATGATTGTAGGCAGCCTCTCTGCTAATGGGTGGAATTGTATTCCTGTCTTGGTAGTTGTTTGGCATAGGGTGTCTAGCACTGTAGCTTGCTGGTCATTGAGTGAAGCTGGGTGCTGGTGTTGAGATGGAGATCTCTGGGAGGTTTTCGCTGTTTGATATTATGTGGAGCTGGGAGGTCTCTTGTGGACCAGTGTCCTGAAGTTGGCTCTCCCACCTCAGAGGCACAGCAGTGACTCCTGGCTGTAGCACCAAGAGCCTTTCATCCGTACGGCTTAGAATAAAAGGGAGTAAAAAAAGAAAGAAAGAGAGAAAGAAAGAGAGAAAGAAAAAGAGAGAAAGAAAAGGAAAGAAAAGAAAGGAAGGAAGGAAGGAAGGGAGGAAGGGGAAGGATGGAAGGCAGGAAGGAAGGAAGAAAGTAAGGGAGAAAGGAAGGAAAGAAAGAAAGAGGATAAAAGAAAATAAAGTAAGCTAAAATAAAATAACGTTATTAAAATAAAAAATAATAATTAAGAAAAAAAATTTTTTTAAGTAAAAAAAAAAAGCGGACGGATCGTATCCTAGGACAAATGGTGATAGCAAAGCTATACAGACAAAATCTCACACAGAAGCATACACATACACACTCACAAAAAGGGTAAAAGGGGATAAAATAATAAATTTTGCTCTCAAAGTCCACCTCCTCAATTTGGGATGATTCGTTGTCTATTCAGGTATTCCACAGATGCAGGATACATCAAGTTGATTGTGGAGATTTAATCCACTGCTCCTGAGGCTGCTGGGAGAGAGTTCCCTTTCTCTTCTTTGTTTGCACAGCTCCTGAGGTTCAGCTTTTGATCTGGCCCCGCCTCTGTGTGTAGGTCGCCGGAGGGCGTCTGTTCTTCGCTCAGACAGGATGGGGTTAAGGGAGTCGCTGATTTGGGGGCTCTGGCTTACTCAGGCTGGGAGGAGGGAGGGGCAGGATGTGGGGCGAGCCTGCAGCGGCAGAGGCTGGCGGGAAGTTGCACCGGCCCGAGGCTTGCCGTGTGTTATCCCCGGGAAGTTGTCCCTGGATCCCGGGACCCTAGCAGTGGCGGGCTGCACAGGCTCTCCGGAAGGGAGGTGTGGATAGTGACCTGTGCTCGCACACAGGCTTCTTTGGTGGCAGCAGCAGCAGCCTTAGCATCTCATGTCCATCTCAGGTCCGTGCTGTTAGCCGCGGCTCGCGCCCGTCTCTGGAGCTCCTTTAAGCAGCGCTCTTAATCCCCTCTCCTCGTGCACCAGGAAAGAAAGAGGTAAGAAAATGTCTCTTGCCTCTTCAGCAGCTCCAGACCTTTTCCCGGACACTCTCCCGGCTAGCCGTGGTGCACTATCCCCCTGTAGGCTGTGTTCATGCTGCCAACCCCAGTCCTCTCCCTGCACTCTGACCACAGCCCAAGCCTCAGCTCCCAGCCCCGCCCACCCCGGCGTGTGAGCAGACAAGCCTCTCGGGCTGGTGAGTGCTGGTCGGCACCAATCCTCTGTGCAAGAGTCTCTGCGCTTTGCCCTCCGCACCGCTGTTGCTGTGCTCTCCTCCGCGGCTCCGAAGCTTCCACCCCTCCGCCACCCGCAGTCTCTGCCCGCGAAGGGGCTTCCTAATGTGTGGAAACCTTTCCTCCTTCACAGCTCCCTCCCACTGGTGCAGGTCTCATCCCTATCCTTTTGTCTCTGTTTATTCTTTTGTCTTTTGCCCTACCCAGGTAAGTGGAGAGTTTCTTGCCTTTTGGGAGGTCTGAGGTCTTCTTCCAGCGTTCAGTAGGTGTTCTGTAGGAGTTTTTCCACATGTAGATATATTTCTGATGTATTTGTGGGGAGGAAGGTGATCTCCATGTCTTTCTCTTCTGCCATCTTCCCCCTCTCCCCTTTTTAGCACTTTTAATGTATCATATCATTCCCTTCTGTCCTGTGAAGTTTTCTGCAGAAATATCAGTTGATAGCCTTATGGACATTCCCTTTATGTGACTACTTTTTTTTTTCTCTTTAGAATTCTCTGTCTAACTTTTGCCATTTTAATTATGATATGTCTTTGTGTGGTAATCTTTTGGTTCATCTTGTTTGGGACTCTGTGTGCTTCCTGTACCTGGATATTTGTTTCTGTGTTCAGGTTTCAGCCATCATTTCATCAAACCAAATACATTTTCATATCCTTTCAATGTCTCTTCTCATTCTTGGACTCCTATAATGCAGATGTTGATATGCTTGATGTTATCCCAGAGATGTTTCAAATGTCCTCAGTGTTAAAAATTTGTTTTTCTTTCTAGTCTTATGATTTGGTGATTTCCATTATTCTATCTTCCAGATCATTTAAGTATTCTATATCACCTAGTCTGCTGTTAATTCCTTCTCGTCTGTTTTTCATTTCAGTTACTATATTCTTTGTTTCTGACAGGTTTTTAAAAAAATATATTTTCTAGTTCCTTGTTAAAATTCTCACTGTGTTCATTTAATCCTTTCCCTAAATTAGTTAGCATTCTTACTACTAATGCTTTGAACTCTTTATCTGGTAAATTATTTATCTTTATTTCTTTCATTGTTTTTTCAGGGTTTTTTTTTTTTTCTTGTTCTTTTGTTTGTAACAAATTCCCCTGCCTTCTCATATTTTCTTAACTATCTCTTTCTCTATGACATTAGGTGAAACAGTTACCTATTGCAGTTTTAAAAGAGTGTCCTTGTGTGTGAGTATTCCTATATAGTCTGCATGTGCCTCATGGCTTTTGCGTAAAAACTGGATCTGAAGTGAGCATGAGTCATGTCTTTCTCCAGCTTTTACCTTCGTAGGAGATGGGGCTGGAGTTGGAGGTTTAAAGCCAGAGAGAGCCAGGTGTGATCTGGGGCTTCTTTTCTGTTCATTTGCCAGCACCACCCTATCTGGGGCATGGGGGAACAGGTCCCAAATTGCTGGAGCATAAGCCCTCAGTGTCATGTCTGGGCTGGTTCTGTTTCTACTAAGTTTGTGCTTTCCACCCTCCCAGTATTGCCACCTTTGCCCAGACAAGAGCAGTCCTGGAGCAAGGAGCGCTCAGAGTGGCTGCTTGGCATGTACCAGGCATGTGCTTCAGCAGTCCTTGAGCAATCCAACTCAGACTGCTCCTGATTTCCTACCCACCCCCCTACGTGAAGGCCATGCCAGGTCCTACCTAGTTCTGTTTCCTACAACTGTGAACGTTCTTGAAATGCAGCAGCCTTCACCCTAGTGGGAAGCTGCACTGCAGAGCAAGAGGGCCTGGAGCAGGTGCTCAGCTCTGGTTGAGGTGCATGCTGGGTGGTCACAGGAAACCCACCAGAGTCCTGGGCAGCTTTCTCCACCTTGTTTCAGGAATAAGAAAGCATGTGCATGCTCTTCATGAGTGGAGTCTGGGTTTCTTACTGCTCCCCTGTCAGTCTCACTGGTTTTCAAACCAGCTAAGGGGACTCGACTTCCTGGTGTTGGACCCCAGGGCTGGGGTACCTCATTTATAATTTGAACTGCTCTCTCCCCAGGGAGAATCTGTGGGCCCATGTAATCCCCTTCCTCTTCTGTGTCCCTTCCTTGGGGCACGTGTCCTGACCTGATTGTTTCTTTTCTTTTCCCACCCAAATCAGTGTGGATCATTGTTACAACCCTGGTTGTAGAAGATTCTTCCTGCCAGTCTCAAATTTGTTTTCAGTGAGAACTGTTCCACATGTAGAAGTTTTTTTTTTTTTTTTTTTTTTTGTGGTACGCCGGCCTCTCACTGTTGTGGTCTCTCCCGCTGCGGAGCCCAGGTTCCGGATGCGCAAGCTCAGCGGCCATGGCTCACGGACCCAGCCGCTCCGCGGCATGTGGGATCTTCCCAGACCGGGGCATGAACCCGTGTCCCCTGCATCAGCAGGCAGGCTGTCAACCACTGCGCCACCAGGGAAGCCCCTAGAAGTATTTTTGATGTGTTTGCAGGGCAAGGTGAGCTCTGCATCCTCCTACTCAACCATCTTGATCTCCTCAGTTTTCAGTATTTTCAAGCTGGATCTGTATGCTGGTTCATATACATATTTATTTGTGATAACAGTTCTATGGAAATATCATATATTTTAACATCTCTTAAGCAAGCAGGAAACTCAGCTCAGTATTCTCCTCTGACCACTGTCCCCTGAGATGTGCTACTTCTTCCATTTTTTAAATACAGCTCATGGTCTTAGGAGCCACATGGGAATTATTCATGTTCTGTGAGGGACATACTGAATAAAAATCAGTTCCCTTCTGAGTTTTGCAGACTCCTTCAACATTTATGACAAGTATTCATTGTTGATATGGCTCTAGTCATGTTAACAATGAGCAGAATGGATTAGGTGTAGTTATCATAAAACAGAGTTAGCTCCCTGGCTACCATAAATGCCTTTTCAATTTTGTGCATAGTCTTTAATTTAGGAGAAAAATGGTTTCATTGATATCAGGGCTATGAAACCTCTGGTATTCCAAACTAAACATTAGCCATAGTAAAGTGTTTTGCTTGCCATATTTATATGCTTAGTTTTAATTTTTTCTATAAATTAATTTAAAAATCTCATGTAGAGTGAACATCTAATATGGCTTAGGCACCATAAGTGAACCAAACAAGCACAGGATATGATTCTTGCTTTCAAGAATTGTACAATGAATTTAGGATTATGAAATTTATCTACCTCAAAAGGTTATACAGACATATTTATATCACCTCAGAAATGGTATTATATCATCATTCCAAACAATTCTTTTGTTTTTCATAATAATAATACCATATTTTCATATTTAATGATTTATTTTTACTTTCTTTTTTATATACTTAATATTTCTAAAGTGATTGAGAGTGTTGAAATAGTGGCAATGTGCCTTCATTTCACTTTATGAATGAACTTCATTATACTTTACTTCATTAACATTCATTGTCATCTCTATGTTGGTGAGTGACAAGAGAAACTAACCTGACAGGTTGGGCTGGAAAACAGAGAAAATTTTGGTGATAGAAACCAGTTAGAAATTCTGAAAGTAAACCGCTTGAGATAGGATGGACCTGTGTGGAATTAGTGGCAATGAGAATAAAAAAGAGAGTTGAGAATGCTGTTTCAGGAACAAAATCTGTAGCATATGAGGCTGGATTGGGGCAGAGGGTGATGAAATCAGTGATTAAGGAGAGGGTGGTACTAAGGATAGTAAGGAGTGAAAGAGGAAGATAATAAAATTATGTCTCCAGCTTATTTTTTAAGCTTTTTGAAGATGGGGGCCATGGGTTAGCATTCATTAATTCTTTTAACAAATTTTCAAACAAATTTATAAGAATTTACTCAATGCCACGTACTGAACTAAGTGCTAGTAATATAAAAAATTAGAAGGCATAGTTTCTATTTTTAAACATCTACTTGTCTAATAGAATGACAAGGATATATGGAGATAATTACTATAAAATTGAAATAAAATATCACAAATGTCATAATAGAGGAATGATAGTGCCATTTCCCCCCATTTTTCTTACGGTTCAGCATTTAGGTGCTAAATAAATGTTAGTAAGTATATGATATTGTTTGCCATTTTCGTCCTTGAGAGCAATGAATGTGGACCTTGCTAGATATGACCCCCAAGAATGAGTTGATAACATCTCAGATATCACAAACTGGTGACCAGCAAGGACGTGGTGTGTCATTAGTGTTCAGAATAATACTTATTCCTTTCTCCTTCCCTGACTTGACAACAAATGCCTTGTTTTAAATTCCAAATCATGAGAAATGAATTGATTTTATTCAAGTAAAAATCTATTATTTCAAATAATTCCTTGGTGAGTGTGTACATGCTCTTTCCACGGCCACAGGTTCCCACCAACAACTAGGTGTGATTGATTGTCTAGTGTCCCATTCTCCTCTAATGTAAACCTGCTCTTAGTAGGTGATTACCCCATACACCTTGCCTGAAATAGGAGCAGTTCTGCAAGTCCTGACTCCATCAGTGCATAAACACTGGAACAATAGGCAATGCCTTTAACTTTTGCATTATATAGTGAGAGTTAATAATATTGACCATAAAATGATGTGGTCAGCTTGAAATCTAGCTCTTGAATAGACCTGCTGAAGCCACCTACCCCAGGTGACTGAAAAGCCTTGTAAGTAGGTTATTCTTATTTGCTCTGCATTCTGGTTATTAGTTTTACTGAATGACTTCTTGATGCCTGGATAGAACAGAATTGAAATGGAACAGCCCCAGAATTTTCCTTCCAAGAATGCCTTTTTCCCTCAATGACAGCTACAAGAGAAAAAATATAGCGACTTTTTTCCTTCATGGTAGAACAGAATGTGGAGGATGGTTCTTTGGCATGGGTCAGGGATTAGGAAGGGGGTAACTATTGCTGCCTCTAGCATCTTTACCGCTTGTTGTCTGCAGCTTTTAGGACCTGCTAATGACGAGTGTGCCTCAAGCAGGATCAAGTCCCAGTGCATTAGTGAACTTCATTGATTTCTGGGACAACAGTCAAAGAACAATTGAGCTCTCCGATGAGACGCAGAGGATTCTACAGCTGGGCTGATGGTGTAGAAGGTCTATTTTAGATTCAGCATCCTTCATAATTCTATCAGGGACCTGAAAGGGAACAGATTCACAAGATTTTAGAACGTTGAGAGTCAGCAGAAGTTGCCAGACCCTTTCGGGCTCTCATAACACTAACAGAGGGTCTGCGAGGCACTTTACTGTTTCAAAAAGACTAATGAAAGTCGTATCCGAACTGGAAATAAGCTTTTCCCCTCCACAGTGTCAAGTTGTTTTGGGTTTGGTTAGGCTTGGCGAGGTGACAGAGTTTCAGGTTCATCAAAGCTCTAATTAGCAGTTATATGTTTTGAATAAGAGAGTAAACAGACTTTTACTGAAATGTGGTTGACAAAATTCTTTAAAGCATGAGGAGGGTCCTCTGGCAGAAAATAAATAATACAAGTTGTTTGATGGTGAAGGATGGGATGGGGAACTACTTATCTAGAGCTGCACTGACCAATATGGTAACCATGAGACACATGTAGTCATTTAAATTGAGATTAATTAAGATGACTGAATTAAAAATTTTGTTCTCTAGTTACACTAGCCATATTTCAAGGTCTCCATAGCCACATCTGGCTAGTAGTGTTGATACTGGACAGCACAAGAGACCAACACTTTTGCACAAACCAGAGTTTGTTAAAACATAAAAAAATGCATATATCCTTTTCTTCTCTGTCCATATTTTAAATAATGAAAGTAATCGTTTATGGATGATGAAAACTAAAACAGTACTGAATGGTAATAGAAAACAAATCCTCTTGCCTCTTCAATTGCCTTATGTCATCATTTGTTTGTGATACCTCTGGTGAGGCTTGCTACTTCCACACTCTAAATAATCCACTTGTACATATTTTCTTGATTTATCAAATTTAGATAGTCATAGACTTTTTGACATATAATGTGATACATTTTGTTCACTCTCAACACGTCTCCAAAATTACTTCTGTCAGATCCATTTCTAAATATTTACTTCTACTGGTCATCATTATGAACATACATAATAAGAGTATTATGACTGTCTTTAGGAGTATAACATGATATTCTAATATAATACTAATTTTGATTAGTCAAGATTATATCACCTGACTTACTACTATTTATGATGAGAAAATGTGTTCCCCTCCATTTCCCTCCACCTCTCTTCCTTTCATTATCTTGCAAACCTAATATACCATATTATTATTTTAGATAATCTGCATTTATATTATACACACACAATTTAGTCTTCCGAACTTTGCTATATTTTGAGTCTAATTGAGGCCAATAGTTAATATTTATAAAATTATGATCATGTAGACATTATTAGATGTAGAATCAAGTAGTTTGAAAGATTTAAAGTGATGGATACATATTTCTTTGCCATTGACCTGTTCCTGTTAAGGAAAAATACGATTAATATAAATTTACAGGAGTATCTAGCTTCTTAGCCATACTATATGTTATTCTAGATAATCTATATCTTTCTATTCTAAATTGAGATATTATTTACTGGTATTTCACACAGCTCATCTTCTGAAATTACTTTCCTTTTTATTCCCGAGGTATCTATTTTAATGTTTTAAACCCAATCCATGTCTTCTGCTTTTGATTTCTTTTTCATTTTGCTTTAAAATATTCTCATGACATTCTTTCAGAAAGGGCTTTTGAGTGGTAAGTTTTCTGAGTCCTTGTATATCTAAAAATTTTTCCTTCATACTTGATTAAATATTGGTATGAAAAGGAAATTTTAGATCCAAATCATTTTTATTAGAATTTAATGCTTTTGTTGTGTTTTCTTTTGGTATCCAATCTTGCTTATGTCTTGCCCTTCAGTTCTAGAACCCTCAGGCATCTCTTTTCTTACACCTCAAATGATGTTCAGCTTTCAGTACCAAACCCTATCATTTGGCAATCAGCATAGTTGTTGATTTGATAAGGACAGCCCAAAGAGATGTTGTCCTTTTTATTCCCTTCTGGTAAATTATCTTGTTAAGTCAGTAATGTGTCCTGAAAGCAATGCAGGATATGTCAATTGCTTAACTCACCAAGAAATTCAGTGGGCTCCTTAGAAGTGATTCGATATCATTGGTCTTAGTTGCATATTTCCTAGGTCTCTGTGTCCAGAATTCCATGAAAGCATGTGGTGCATAAAATACTGCAGCTTGTGTACTTCCTCCCCCAGTTCCTTACACTGAAAGCTCTTCTGTATTGGGGAAAGATGGGCATTGATGAAATAACCTTCTGGGGATGAATTTTAACAATAAACCCATCATGGTAGTCAGAGTTGTATAATTTATGACATAAGAAATTCATCTGGTTTATTTTGTCATTTAAGTCAAGACGAAACCATAGCATTTTAGGAAGCTGTCTTTTAGATATACCTAAGGATTCTAAATGAAAGATACCAAGTGGTTTCTTTTGATAGGCCATTTTTTTTTTAAGCCTGAACATGATTATTTTATATATTTTAGCAGTCAGCGTAAGGGAATGAATAATACAAATCTAGGCGAATGGAACTTTTCCCAATTATATACACTGAAACATTCACAGTTGGCCAGAGAAAATGAGCATTTAATATTTTTGTTGCTGTGAGTAATTTAAAAAGAGAAAGTCAATTAGATTCATTTTTAGCTGGTATGTGTGTGGGCTATTAAAGGGAAAAAATGGAAGAAATATTGATGGCATTCAGTGGAAAAAAAAATAAAGTAGGAAGTGAGAAAGCCAAAACAGACTATGTAGAAATAAATTCTAATGGTTAGAATGATAAGCAGACTGTTATATATTCTGTAATGTTTATTCATGGAAGACTGAGAAAATTGAGAAGCCCTACAACCTTTATATATGTGCATATACATATGTGGTGGTTATAACTTATGGTCTAGGAATAAGTAGTAAAAAGCATGGATTGATGAAATAAATTGTGGTATTAGTACCTTACTCTGGGCCTACATTTTTCAAGACTTTGTTTGGCAAGTTGGTTAGTCTGTCAGGGCAAACTTCAGTGAAAACTTTTAAAGAGGTTAATTGACTTTCCCAAGGTTAAATAGCTTGTCACTGGAAACGCTGGTGCTAGAAACCATATTATTTGCCCCCAATTTACTGTTTTGTTTAAATTGTTGAATCCCAACCCCACCCCAGTAGGGAGAGACAGAAAAATAATAATTCCTACTCACATGAAATAATAACATGACAGTTTAGTGCTCAGCTTTTTGACGGTGACAACAGACTATGGGAATGATAGCATTGAATTTTGCAGTTGAAGCAAGCTTAATGGAGAGCAGAGGACAGGTCTTCTCAGAGCCCACTTACTCAACTTTATGAATTCTGAGGCTAAAATAAAGTATACCTCATCTGTGAGCCTTTTGCACAGATTAAATTAGAAGTTTTATTGGGATTTTGTTTTCAATATGAAATTTTCAGAATTGTGTTCCTCTTTACCAATCACTATATTACAGTATAAAGGTAGTAATAATGCAAAATAGTTACAGCTGCTCAATATATAGGAAGAGATCTTCATCATCTTCACCAGAATTTCTTAAATGAGACATAGGAAAAGCATATATCAAAAAGAAAACAGTTTATAAAACTACATTTTAATTTGAACCTCTTGTAAAATCGAGACATTAAAAGGAAAAAAAGACAACTGATTCAGAGAATATATTTGATATAGATATAAATCACACATACATACATATAAGCAAATATATATATGAGTATAAATTAGCATCATGAATTTCGACAAATGAGTAAAACAACAACATTATAACCAAAGTTAGAAAAATGGGCAAAAGATTTAAACCTGAATGGCTATAATCATGGTAAAATATCTGTAACCTTGTTATCAAATTGAGGGTCCTGTCGCTCGCCACTTACAAAATCAATACTCACATATGTTGATAGAAAGGAAAGGTGCCTTTAATCAGAATGTCGGCTCTCTGGGAAGATGATGGACTCAGCGTCCCCCAAAAACCACCTTCAAACATTCTGCTTGGCAGTGAAAGTTTTAAAGGGAATAAGGGAAGTCATCTCAGGCAGTCCCTGAGATGGGGGGTCAGAGTCGTTGCCATCCCCCAGTGTGTGCAGGCTCATTGACTTCTTGTGGTCTTCCTCTAGATGTTATCTTGTTCACACAGTTTGGTCACGCAGTTCATTCATGAGATGACTGAAGGGGAAGCTAGGGAGATTTGGTGGTCTGTTAATTACTTATTCTTCATTTCTACTTCTTTGATGTACGGAAAGAACTGATAAGTTAGGCAAGGTGTTGTGTGATTAAAAGATTTGAAAGCTGTGTTTGGGCCGGAGAGGAATAGAGCATTGGGGGTGCCTGGTTTAAAAGTTAGTTACAGTATAGCTTTGCTTAAAGTGACAAGAAAAGGGGCTTCCTGCTGAAGGCAGTTTCCTGCAAAGAGCTTCTTATAAATCACCACTTGTCAGAACATCATTCCATTTCTATGGGAATAGGGGTGAAGGTCTGTCTTCTTGTTAACTTCTTCATGCTGACATAGGGCACCACATTCTCAGAGTGGAATATGTCAACCTGTGTCTGTAGCATCTCTTTGCTGAAAATTTTATTTCCCTGCTTACATATACAGGAAGAGCAAGCTACAATTATTTTGATGCCCACAAAGATATATATTATTATGAGCTATAATGTTAATCCCATTCTCTTGAGGCCAGTTCTTGGAATTAGGGTAGCCATGGATTCATTTCTGCTCGAGGTGGAGCAGTTATGTCATGGCTACAGTCTGGTCATCATGCAGGTGGCTTTTCTCCCTCTGGTGGAAGTTATAGTATCTGTAAAACAACTCAGGAATACACATTAGACACTGAGTCTGTGACTACTGTCCTAATCATTAACTGCTTGGTTTTGTACCAAGAAACCAAGGGGTGGTGGGCACCCTGCAGGGTTCTGCTCAGTTCCAAACTCACTAATAATTCTGGAAATGAAAATGTAAACTATATCATTTCTTCATATATCATATAAGCAATGACAATTACAATACAACATGTTGAAGAGGCCATTGGGAAACAAGAACTCTTAATTGTTGGAAGTTGTATAAATTGTTAAAACTACTTAGGGAAACAATATGGGAAAATATAGTGAAATTAAATGCACGTACCTCATGACCTAGCATTGCCATTCCTAAGAGTATTTTCTAAAGAAACTTCTATACATTTGTACAAGGGGACATTTGCAGAGTTCTACCTTGTAGTATTATTTGTAATAGAAACCATACAAATACCTATTAGCAAACAAAGTAATAAATTATAACATATTCATTAAGTGGGATTCCACATACAGAAGTTGAAATAAGTATTCTAGAATAGATCTGCACTTGACTTTTAAACAACATGGGTGTCTAGGGGCACCCACCCTCCATGCAGTTGAAAAATTCAAGTTTAACTTATAGCCAGTCCTCCGTATCTGCACTTCCGCATCCAGGGATTTAACAAACCTCTGACTGTGTAGAACTGTAGTATTTACTATTGAAAAAAAGTCACGTGTAAGTGCACTTACCCAGTGCCAACCCTTGTTGTTCAAGGGTCAGCTATATACTATTCAACCTAGATTTGAAAAACACAAAGCAGAATGAAATGAGTCAGGTACATTTTATGTATAGTATGGCATGATTTGGAGATCTTTAAAAATGAAATAAAGTTGTATAAAGTTTCTGGATGCATCCTCAGGTAGTAAGAGTATAAAAACACGTACTAGTTGTTATTTACATTACTTACAATGATGATTGTCTCTGGAAAGAAAGAGAGAAGATCATGGGAAATGTCAAGTTTGTCTATAATATCTTATTCACCTCCTCCCCCGCAAAAAACCCTCCAAAGAGCTAATATTGCCTTAATATTACTTTTCTTTTGCATACTAATTCTTTAAGTATTTTTCATTTAAAAAGTAAATGAAAAATTGTTTTACACTGGATGGGAGAGCAGGCCTCAGGTTATAGAACAGTCAACCCTCTCTAACCTAACAATCAGGGGGTCCCGATGATATTCCCTCTGGTAGCATCCAGTTCCTATTAGAAACATTGCATTGTGGGTTGTTCCAAAGAATACTTCTGCTGCTTTGCCCTATTGTAGAGAAGGTCTTTTTGGTCTCTTTTATCTTCTTATTTTAAGCCTGGTTACCCCTCTCCATTGCAGTTTAGCATTTTCTGGATCTAAGGAGTTCATCAAATGTAACAAGTTTTACTTTTCATTTTTATCCATAGACTGTGGTCATTTCCAATGCCAGGCTCAAGTCTAGGAATTGCCTAGCTTTCTAGGTACATTTGTACATTAAAAATGAGGGAGATCAACTCGATGCTTTGTGATGACCTCGAGGGGTTGGATAGGGAGGGTGGGAGGGAGGCTCAAGAGGGAGGAGATATGGGGATATATGTATATATATAGCTGACTCACTTTGTTGTACAACAGAAAGTAGCACAACATTGTAAAGCAATTATACTCCAGTAAAGATGTGAAAAAAAATAAAATGCAACCCCACCACACACACACACACAAAAATAAAAATGACCCCGAAGCTAAGTCAACTCTGTTATACAAGGAGTCCCTATTGCATAAGGGCTACTCTGTGGGCTCTGGAGTTCGCTTGGCTCAACCTCTAACAAACTGTGACACTTCGAGAAAGTTACTTAATCAGTTTAAACCTCCGTTACCTCATCTATAAAATGGGGATCATAATAGTAACTGCATCAGTGTGTTGTTGTGAGAATTAAATGTGTTGTTAAGCATTTACTGGTGGCCTTGGTCCATGCCGTGCATTCAAGAAATGTTAATTACTATTTGTTTGACGGCTTGGGGGAAACTGGCATGGTATGGTGTGGTATTGACTGTTTTCATGCTCTCAGTACTTGGTTAGTCGTTCATTCATTGCTACTAAATCACCAGAACACATTCACACTACGCAGCTCTACTACTAACAAATGAACTAGGAATACTTTTACACACCGGAGAGATGAATACCCAGGAATAAACGATGTCATGCAATTAAGACAACAAATTCCATGCAAATAAGTTCGTTCAAAAAAATTCAAAAGCCTAATCATTTTGATTATTTTTTAATAGCAACGTGAAGTTCGGCATTTATCGCCTGATGGAACGCCTGAAATGCATTGTGTGACTCAAAAGGAGCCTAGGTTTCTGAATAGGACACTGTAAACCTGATTTCAACAGATTGAAAACAAGATGTGACAAGCAGTTTGACACTGGCCCTCTGCTAATTTCCGCTATTTGTAAAGAGGCACATCTGAATGGAAACAGCTCTGCAGAATGGATTGGTATGGTTGGGGCCATGTCAGTCCACACAGAAAACCACAGTACAGGGGAAAATAAGCAGCCATTGATTTTCTGTGAAAGCCCCCCTGAGTCCGGGGAAAGTAGCCAATACGGGACACCAGCTGCTCTCTGCTGGAAGTCCTTTGTGGATTTGAGGAGAGGGGTATGAGCAGCCCAGGAGAAAGCTAGAGAAACTGGTGGATATAAAAAGGAAAAAAAAAACCCCACACACCAGAACTCAGGATAGAAGAGGTGGGGATAACAGCCCGAGCCATGCGTCATTCCTCAAACTAAGCAGGCTTTTTTTCTCAGAAAATGGTGGGGGAGGGAGGGAAGCTTCAACAAACCCTACCTTTATTTATGCAACACGTTGGGAACAGTTCCAATGGGAATTTCTCATGCTCTTTCACGTTCCCTGAATTCTGTTGGTGGTTGAGTCCTTGTTTTCTTTAAACTGCTCTGATCTAATAAGTATTTGCCTCAAAACTGGAACACATACTCAGTGTGATTGCAAGTCCTCATTTACATAATTGCATTATGACAACAATTTCAGGAGGATAATAAATAAGGAACATTTTGATGTTTGCTGGCTGTGATGCAAAAAAAATATTCCCAGATTCCCTTCTGAGCACCTCCATGACAATGTTGCTGAGTTAATGAGTATAAAAATCTCTTTCAAGATGGGGCAGTGGGCAATCATTCTTTGTTTCCAGTTCAGACCCTGCAAGCAGCGTGTCTTACAATGGAATCAAATATTAATAAGGGTGTTTCAAGAAAGCACTGAACAGTAAGTTTCAGATGTCCTCCGAAGTTTGGAATACTTGGCAGTGTTCCTCCTTTACGAAAGTTAGCGGTGAGCACTGCTGTAGGGCTAAATTGGCCAGGATGAAAAAGCATTTTTTTCCAAAGCAGTTTGGTCACCTGCCTAGAAAGTCATGGGAAAATATGGATTATTCCAGAGGATGAAATTGTCCTATGGTGTAAATAGCAAGCCACTAGAGAATAATAGATTTTTTTAAAATAAAAAAATAGATATCTTACACAAGAATATCTGAGCCCTGTTGAATTTTGCTGTATTTCTGTTTTTAAGTGTGCAGATAAGTAACTTGACTACTAAATTTAAGGAAGCTATTTACCTATAGCTTATACATAGAATCTGTCAGATGTACGGATGTCTTCAAAGCAATTTTTAAATTATAATATAAATTCATTTATCTGTATTTTACAGACAATGAATATTATTTATACTGGAAAAGAGTGGGCCAAAATTTAAAAATTTTACTTAAAACATAAAAACAGTTTGCTAGGCAACTTGCTAGTATAAACAGATTTCCAGGAAAATATACAACGTGTAATGTTTTTAGGACTCAGGATCAATCAGCCATCTATATCTAACATATTAATGACAAATTATTTTCTCCAAGAGACCTGCCGCATACCTATAAGGCAGCTTTTTTTTTCTTTGGTACACGGGCCTCTCACTGTTGTGGCCTCTCCCGTTGTGGAGCACAGGCTCCGGACGCGCAGGCCCAGCGGCCATGGCTCCCGGGCCCAGCGGCTCCGCGGCATGTGGGATCCTCCCAGGCCGGGCACGAACCCACGTCCCTTGCATCTGCAGGCGGACTCTCAACCACTGCGCCACCAGGGAAGCCCCAGCTTTTTTATTATATATTTACTGAACAGTAAGGCCACTTTACTAAATATTTTGTGATTTAAATGTTTCAGTAAGTCATTTTGGTTTTCATACTAATTCATGCAAATAGATAAAATTTGTGCTGAAATCTCATGGTCACTTTAACATGCTTCTCTCTTTTTGTTTCATGTGACTTGTATCCTTCTTTCTGAAACTCCCTTCTCCAATCCTAATTATCCTTAGTACAGACATGACATGCTTGCAGGTAGTGCAGAGCCAGGACTGATCTTCTCTCACTAGTCCTGTAGAGACTAAGCTGAGCCAGCTACCTCACTGATAATGCAGGGAAACATTGATTGCCATATGTGGTATGAGTAAAGCCAGCCTGCTTGTAGGTCCTGGACCCAGAATGTGGATATTGACCTCCCCCCTGCAAAAAAAAAAAAGATTTCAAAGGTCAGCTGGTAGCTCTGAATCCTAGAGAACACAGGTTTTGGCCTGTAACTGGAGACCCCCTCAAATAAATTATACTTCAGCCTTTAAATAAAATTGTCACTACATTTATAGTGTCTGAATCAGCTGAGTAGGAATAGATGGTAATTCTTTTCATTCTCATGTTTCAGATTTTCTTAGTTTGCAATTAAGGATACTTTTATCCTATGGACTATATAGACTATTTGGAAATCCTGATTCCAAGCTGGTCAGGGACCGCCTATGGGTTGCAGAGAGCTGAACTATGTGAGGTTTGGTTCCTGCATGCACAACATGAAATTGAGCAGTTCTCACACCAAAGTCCCATGGGCAATTAAGAAAGGTCAGAAGTGTGACAGTGACTAACCAAGAGCCAGCATCCTCCACAATAATCAGAAAAAACTGTACACTTACCCTAGGAATAATTATGAATCCAAAAAGTAGTATATTTTTTACCAAATAACTCAGTAAACTCAGTAATAACTCACTTCAAAACCCATTCTTACCACTTTTTATTTATTTCTTAATGCATCTCTAACATTCCATCTGTGATTATTTTCATTTTACTTGATAACTATCCCATTTCCTTAAGTGCATGACTGCTAGTCATGAATCCTTTCAGACAATCTGGTCTGAAAATAGTTATTGTACCTTCATTGTCAAAGGACATTTTCTTGGGTAAAAGAAAATTTAGATAAGCAGTTATCTTTAAACTGCTGCAAACAAATATCATTCCATTGTCTTCTGGCTTCCACTGGGTTTTTTTTGTTTTTTTTTTGAGAAATAGGCTGTTTGTTGCCCCATTACAGGTGTTTAAAAACACCTTTCTACTCTGCATGTTTGAAAGATTTTAATACAATGTGCTTGGGTGTTTGGGGTTCATGGGGCTTCTTAAATGTGTGGAGTAATGTCCAATCTCCAGTTTTGTAAAGTTTCATAAAGTTCTCAGCCATTATCTCCTAAGGGAGAACTTTTGCTCCATTCTTTCTCTCCTATTTTTCCAGGAGTTAAGTTATAAAATGTAAACTATCCCACTGTATTCTTTATGTCTATTACTTTCTGGTGCAGTTTCCATCATCTTAGCTCTCCATTCTTCCTTCTGGATAGTTTCTTTTGGCCAGTTTTCCACTGTACCCGTTCTTTCTTCAACTGTGTTTAATCTACTGTTAAACTCACCTACTGAATCCTTAATTTAGGCTACTGCACTTTTTACTTCTAGTATACCTTTTTAAGAGCTTTTTTTCCAAATAACTTTTAATACTGTCTTTTTTCTTTTTGCATAGAGCAAATAAACTATTTAAATTCTGTCAGACAGTCCCTGTATCTGTATTCTCCTATGGGACTGCTTATATTGCCTGTTTTTGCTGAGTTTTTCTTCTTTCATGGTTTCTCATATCATTTTGGGCCTGATACTTTATTTGCAACATTGATTGTAGAGTCAGTTTGAAGCTCAGGACAATGTTATCTTCCACCAGAAATGGTTTTCTTTTGTTAATGCCATTCAACTGGGAATTCTAACATGCTGGGATTACGTGAATAAAATTTAGGAATTGAAATTATTTGAGCTGACCTGCAGTGCTTGCAAGTACCTGTCTACATTTGGCTTACTCTTACTCCTAGGAGTAGCAACTTTGGTTCCCCACTTAAAGAGAAAAATGTTTAAAAGCCCCTTATCCCTCCTTGACCCTAGACTCAAATGCCTTTCCTCTTAGCTCTGTACACTATGACTCACAAACCCATAAAACAGAATAGCCCTAGAATGATTAATCAAAAATAGAGGAGTCATATATAAAAAATATTAAGAATGAAAAATAAGTAGGTACAGATAATACAGAAGTTATAAAAAAGTGAAAATTATACTTTCTGCCAATAAATTTGGAAACCTGAATGAAATTGATATTTAAAACTTTCTATAAAGAAATGAAGAATCTAAAGATCTTACAGATAAGTTATTAATATTCTCAAGAAAGAATCTTTTCAATCTTATAACAATTATTCCAAAACTGTAAACAGAGGGAAAGTCCCATGTACATTCTATGGGGCCAGGATACTCTTAACAACAAAATTTGCCTTCTGGAAACAAGTGCTGGTGAAGATGTGGAGAAATGGAAATTATTATGCACTGCTACACGGGTGCATTCATTTTGCAAAAGCCGAACATGTACAATTACCTTCCTAGCTATATATTCAATGTAGAGCTTCTTCAAATTTTTTAATGAGCTTTACAATATGATCATGTACAGTTCACACACATGCCTGGAGATAACATGTCCTGAAACAATCATTACTCTTACTATGTCTGATGTTTTAATATTGTTAGTTCTATCATATGACTTTTTCAAAAGATTTTGTTATATATTACTAATTTGATTTTATATTCCATTAATGGTTCTCCAAACTCAGTTTGAATAGTTGCTCTAGAGAAACTTTTACTAAAAAAGCACTACATGTGCAAATAAATTCCAAATGTTAATAATTAGATGCATCAATAAATGATAGATATCTATACACTAGAATATTATAAATCAGTCAAAATGATATAAATACCATTGCATGCATCAATAAGAAGTAAGTCAGAAAGAGAAAAACAAATACCATTTAATAACACATATATATGGAATCTAAAAAAACATGGTTCTGACGAACCTAGGGGCAGGACAGGAATAAAGACGCAGATGTAGAGAATGGATTTGAGGACACGGGGAGGAGGAAGGGTAAGCTGGGATGAAGTGAGAGAGTGGCATGGACATATATACACTACCAAATGTAAAATAGATAGCTAGTGAGAAGCAGCTGCATAGCACAGGGAGATCAGCTCGGTGCTTTTTGACCACTTAGAGGGGTGGGATAGGAAGGGTGGGAGGGAGATGCAAGAGGGAGGGGTTATGGGGACACATGTATACGTATAGCTGATTGTTATACAGCAGAAACTAACACAACATTGTAAAGCAATTATACTCCGATAAAGATGTTAAGAAAAAAAAATGACTCCTAAAACATAATATAGAGCTAAAAAACAAGTTATAAGAGAACATATGTAGTATGATTCCATTAACGTTAAATGCAAATCCAGATTAAATTAGATCATAAATTGTGTAAGCTTCTATGAGTTCCCTGAAAAAGCCTTTTTACTCTTTATTTGTATGTTGAAGATTTCAGAAAATCCAAACACAATGTCTGATACTGCAGTGGCTGAATTACAATCTAAACTGAAATCCCATCCTTGCAGTATCTCTTTAAAGTTAGGATACTGTAAGAGAGTGGGACCCAAAACATTGGGAGGGAGATGTCTCAACAGATTTCATGAAGCTGAGATAGTTATTTTAGTTACAGTAACTTTTGTACCTTGATGTTGAGCTAACCAATTCATTTGACTATTTCCTATGATAATGTCATCAGTATGAGGTAGTTGAGAAAATACAAAGAGGATATAATACTCTGACAATGAGAAAAAGACAACATAACCTTATGTGGACTAAAATTCATACAAGATTGCCTTGTCAATGTTATGTCCTCATTAGTCACCCACAGAAAAATTCAACTAGTGGTTAACTTATACAATAAATGCCATCAGAACTAGCTTTAAACTAATCTATTTTGTTGACACATATTTAAATACCCACAGTGTGCTAGACATTATATTATTAACTCAATCGCAAACCTTATGTTATGCTAAAATATTTTTTAAAAACTTCTGCATTATAGAAACTACATCTGTTCATTAAATCTGAAATTACATTTCCATGGTTTCCCTCTAATGCATTTACTCACCAATGTGTAGCTAATTTGCTTGCTAATTTTGCAATCATTGGCTATCTTCATCTCTTCCACATTACTTATGAATCCCTGCCTTTAGTCTTCCATTAATTGCCTGCAGACATTTTGTAGCCAAATTTTTATTGTAAGTCATTTCACATCACTTTTAGAGGGAGGGTATAACAAAGTTATAATGGAAATGTTATTATTTGATGATTGTTATTAGCATCAAATTACTTGCACCTATTTGGATGGTAGACTTCTTGACCTCTTAGAAGGTTTTTCTGAAAACCTTGGTTGAATGCCTAAATGAATCATGATTAAAGAAATAACACCAAGAAAACCTCCACAAAAAATACAGCCTTATTAAGACCAACAAATTTAAGTTCACCTATGTCTCAGAGAGATACCAGTTTTTGCCACCTAGAAGATAATGATCCCAGGTTCAGAAGCATGCCTGTCTTTGTAATACTTTGGAGGTCAGAAGAGAACTACAAGGACAGTAGTTAGGATGTAAGTTGCTCCTCAGACACATTTATGTGAATTTCAAATGTATATTTCTGAAAATAGACAGTTATGCATAACTTAATTGTTTTCTATTTCTATATGGGTGAATATCAAAGTCAGGGTTCAAAGTGGGTTAGGTCAGGCCAGTTACAAGATGACTGGCTTGCTGTCATAGAAAACAGTTATCTGGAAATAGCCACATAAGCCTTGTTTCAAAGAAGCCGAATACAAACAAATTGCGCGTAGATGTTGACAGTGTCATGCTCCTTTCTGTGCTTAACCTTCGCAGTGCAAAGAAAAATTGGATATTCTGATTTACCACTGTAGAAGAAATATATAAAATAATTATCAGGTAGAAGAAATGCCTTAGAGAATCACATAAAAAATTGATTTTTTCTCTCCTTGGTCAGACATCACTTTGAAATATAATCCCCTGGTGGAATACTGATGGATAGCTTCTCCAGTCATGTGGTCCTTGAAGACAAGAATATCAGGAATCATAAGAACAGAAGAGTAGGTTAAAGTTGTGTGCCTTTCTTCCTCTGCTCAAGAATAAATAATAGTATTCTTCAATATTTCCTTCAATTTTTTTTTTATTATTGCGAATGCCTCCCTCTTCTGATCTTATACTGCTGCTCTGAATACTATATATAATTTGGGTCCTTATTCTTCCTACTCACATTTTCTGCTCCCAAATACCTCAGAATCTAATTATGAATTTTGGAGAACTTTTATTATAGTTATATTTTCAGTGCCCAGCACAGTGCTTAGTATAAAACAAGTGTTCAGTAAATATCTGTTTAACATAAGGGTTGGTGAACTGTTTTTTAAGGCCATCTTGTGCATGTTTTAGGCTTTGTGGGGTCTCTGTCACAAGCACTCAACTCTGCCTTTGTAGTGAGAAAGCAGCTTAGGACAATACAAAAATAAGTGGGAGTGAATGTGTCCTAATAAAACTTCATTTACAGATAGAGGAGGTGGGCTGGACTGGCCCATGAGCTCTAGTTTGCCAACTGCTGGTTTAATAAATATTTGAATTAATAAATTGTTAGTAACCAAAAAGCAACTCCGTAACTTTGAGAAAGAACAAGAGATCATACTAATACTATCAAAGGATCATTTACAGACAATTGAGGTTTAACTAAGGAAAATAATAAAGGTGAGAGGTGGTCCTATAGAAACTTAAAACTCAAAACCTGTTGAGATATATTTTGCTTACTCCAAGACAGTTTGCCTAAACCAGTGATAAGTAGAAACTGAGCAGATCCACAACCACTGAAGGTGGATGCCAATCCATTTCTTGAGATAGAGAAGCTACATCCTCTTCAAGATTAAAAAAAAACCAACACACATCCTGCTCTAAAATGGGCAGAGCATGAACAAAGTGAATACTGAGAGAACAAGGAATTATTTTTAATACAATTTTCATTGTGTTAATTTGTGGCCTACTCGTTTTAGAATTGCTCATAAAGAAGGTTGCCAAATTATGTCAGCTATGCTGAGAAGGCTTGCTCCATAACATTCCAGGGTACAGTCTATAGCATCCATGGTAAATACAGTCACTAATTTACCCCATACATCACATTCTTGGCAGTAATGACATTTTAACATGTTCCAAAGGCCACACATTCTCTTCTAAGTGTTTATGGTGTGGGAACATGCTCAGTTTTAAAATGGCCTTGGCCAAATAGTCTACATTTTAGCAAAAATCTGCATACTTTGGAAAAGAACTATAGATGGCTCTTTTGGAAGTGATAAGCTATGCCAACAAAGAAAGTATATCTTCTTGTCCTGTATGCCATTACGAGCAACAGATTATACATTATATAAGACATGGTTGAGATGGCAGCGTGACACTGCTCTGGGATGTTGTACTTATCACATCAGAAATGTTCTAACCTTGATATGTGTCATAATCAGGACACATTTAGTTTTCTTATTTCCCAGGTTGTTGTAAGTAGACTAGAAATCTGGTCACTTGTAGCATGAAGATGGGGCAGCAGAAGAGCATGCGATCTTTGATTAAATAGTTTTTAAGGGCAGAGTGACCTTTGTGCCACTTGCAGCAGAGAACGATTGCTAGAGTTTTCCAGTTCAAAACAAACTGCTTCAGAAATAATTTTTCTGGGTAGTCTACAGTAATCTGAAAAAAATATATATACACACACACGTGTGTGTATAGTGGGTACCTGAGCTGCTTTCAGTGACAAATTAGTATTAATTACTACTGGGATCATTTTAGGACATTAGGGATATATATGCTGAAGGATAGGAGAAAAATAGAGATAATCCGGCAATGAGAGATAAAAGCCCAGATTAAGGGAAGTTGGGGCAGAGATATAAAACTGAATCCTGTAACTGAATGTGTTCAAAGGCAATAAGGGTGACAGCTCCAAAACAGGAGTCTGGGAAGCTTGTGTTATTCTGACTGTGTGTGTGTCCATGTGTGTGCACATGGCGTAGGGGAGTGAGACTCTCCATTTTCCCACTTAGTCTAATTTTTCCATTAAGTTGCCATCTCTGAACTCAACAGCCTGAAAGAGCTATGTATCTCAAAAATGCCTAGTGTCCGGATTCTGGGAGACAGAGGATTTTGGCTTTGCAGACTATTTTATATAATGTAACTCCTTCAGTACTTATAGTAAAACAATACTTGATTTATCATGAGAGTCACAAAATATTTAGTTTATTAACTATTATTTTTTGTAATTAACATGGGATTAAATTTACACCCAGTAGCATAGTTAATATACATGCCAGCACTTCCTTCTTTTGTATGAAAATGATATTTTAAACAATAATCACATCACAATATTATTTAAAAATTTTCTGTATTTATTTAAAATTCATTTAAAATTTTACAATTAAAAATTATAAAAGAATAATAAATATCAACATTACAGATAATACTCAAATTAAGTAAGGTATTTAATGTGTGAACTAAAATTTATTCATCTCAAAGAAAATATTACACCTCATATTTCATATTCTGTTTCACTATTTTAAATTTTAAAGACAAGTAAAAATGCTAAATGGTTTCAAAGAAAGACGGAATTGACATATTCCAGTTTTGTCTCTTTATCAGTATTCTAATTATATTTATTGAGCTCAGGAATACGTACTATCACAGAGGTGGTCACAGATGTGAACTGTGGTCAGCTCAAGGTTGAACAATTTTGAGTCATTACAGACATTCTCTCCAGTGCACGTGCGTATGAGTTCACACCTGTCATCTATCAGAGCCGACAGCACAAGAGGAGTTGTCCAAAGTGACTCTCATGTAGAACATGTTTTATAGGGCAAGTAATAAAAAAAAAATGCGCCTGTTTGAAGGTTAAATAATTATTATTAAAACTCAGTAATAACCAAAGCAATTGTTTAGAACTTAGACCAATAAAAAAAAAATTTTTTTTTTCAGGAAAAGTATCGTATCACTGATACTATTGTAAATGTCTGGTTCATGGCAGTGATAGGAGACTGACCTTTGGTTAGGTTGTAATGTGTGTAAATTCTCTAGACGAGATGCCCACTCTCTTATTTTGCCCACTCAGGTTGATTACTTGGGAGGGGGTGACTATAAAATCTTATATTCTGTGGAGATGTCTACTGAACCAGAATTTATTAGCTCTCCACAGAAACGTGCCAGATTTAAGTTAAAAAGAGACATCTTTGGAATTGTGAGCTTTGATAATCAGTGAACTGGAATTTTATCTCACACATTACTGGTTAGGTGATCAATATACTGACAATTGTTTTAAACCATTTCGAAGCTTTCTTAAGTGGAGAGAATGTGAATATACATATGAGTGACAATTGAATGACAAAAAAAAATTTGTCCAATGAACACCAAGAGGAAAAAGAGCTGAGGTAAAGTCAAGACAAAGCTAGCTTTGGAAGACATATCAGATGCGTGATATTTCTAATTCACGTACAGCTGAGAAATGGAAGATTATGCATGTTTGTCCAAGGAAAGGGTTCAATTCATCGGAATCTCTTCCTAGCGTGCATTTAGCTTACATGCTTTTAATTTTTTTCTTCATAAATGTATGTAACGCTGAGCATTTGTACCATAAGAAAATCTAGTCTGTTTCCTGTTTTTCTTCTCAAGTGCTATTTAAATATCACGTTCATATTTTATGACCTCTAATCAGAAGGGAATTTAAGTTGCTTTGTCTATCTACATTATTTTGGGGCATTTTACACTCAGGACTGTAAGCTGTGTACTTAAAATCTTTTATTGGAAGAGATGTCCTCCTCTGTTTATGAGTGCATTGACAATCATAGAAACAGGCAGCTCCATCCCAAAAGGAGTATGCTGACCAGGATGCATAATTTGTATCACATGCCCCCAGCAGAGTCAAAACATTCATAATTTGAACCTAAATAGAACTCTTTTCCATAGCAGACTCTCAGAGAGAAGTTTTGAATATACTGCTATCAAATTCCATAACAGCTTGAATGATGATTCCAAGTCCATATTGTAGAGAATAAAAATTCATGAATAACCCTAAAAATCTTTTAAAGCCAACCTACAAATGTTTTTTTTTCCCCATGCTGTACTGTCACAATAACAGGACAAAAGTTTTTATTTTTCAGTGTCTTTTCCAATTATATCAAACTAATTATAATTCGATTAAAAAATACCCACACAAATTAAATTTGTACATCCCGTGCCTCTTTAGGCTATTATATTTGTTTTTCTTTAAACATTTTTGAATATTTTGAACCCAATTCTCCCCTTGTGTGAAAGACACATAAATCCAGCGACAAGGGCAAAGGTATTAGAAACATACAGATATTTATACTCCAATTTCCCTCCCCTTATTGAAAGCTCAATTTAAATTCTCCTAAGCAGAAGTAAGAAAGGCTAAATGGAAGTTTAGGTTTGCAAAATGGTTTTCTGTCTGTTAAACTTAAAGCTAAGAAGTCAAGCAGAACTAAAAACAAACATTAAGTTAACGTTCAACCGTGATTAAGCTTATTTAGTGACCAATTTGCCATACTCTGTGAGTTGGGCAAAACCAAGACCTCTTCTTTCAGCAAATAGCCCCACAGTAGATTTAGAACGGAGGTTTCATTACCCTCCCCAATTGAATTGTCAAACTGTTCCTTCTAAACACAAACAGTACCCTTTCACAGCTCACTTTATATGTTACCTGCCTCTCAATCTGTTCTGTGCCTCAGTGATAAGCAGAGCCAGGCTTCGTTTGGTTGAAAGCTCTAAAATACCTTGGGATATGCATGTTCTGTAGAACTGTGATTTTCAATCATTTTTAGATAAAGAACCTCTCTGAATATCTGATGAAAGCCATGTACCTACACATAAAACATTACATACCAATTCGGTGTGGGGGGGAGGGTGTCTGTAAAATTCTCTGCTCTAGGGAATAGATCATGAGTGCCTTGTCACTCTCAGTGAGCACCCAGCATCTCATTGCAATTCTGCTTAGATACGATGACAGCCTCCAGCCTTGTGCAGGCGACCTACTGTGTCCTTTTAAACTGTGAAAGAGTGTATCTGAGGAAGAGGTAAAAATAAATATCATTTCGATTTTAAACATCTATCTGTATAAAATAAAACTCAGTTAAAGGAGGCCATTTTTTTTGGTCCTGAACATTGCTGTTTCTGCAAAAACAAGATGACTTTTACAAACATAGTGGATTATCAGGACATCACCTCCATCAGGAGTGCAGTATCACCAGGGGTCGCAAAGCGAACACGCAAGCAAGCAAAGGAACCAGCACTGTTAAACCCAAACAGCCCTTATCTTGTCACTGAAATCCAGGTCATTCCTAGAGCACCTAATATGTAACCATGAATTAGTTATAACTGAAAAGAATGACCCCAAGTTGAAATATGGGATAATGTTTATTTTTTATCTTTCTAATTCTATTATTGGTTTTGGGCTCACATATTCTGAATCAAAAGTTAAAATGTGCTTTATGGAGTGGAAGTGGGTCCAATATGTAGAAAACACGACGCATAATTTATCTCTAACATCATTTAAATGTGCATGTCTCTTCCTTTTATAATAATCATTTTTATCCCAAACCTGAAGCCAGCTACAATTAAATTTTTAGGTATGATCCCTTGGACTTGTTCATGGTATCTGTTTCATTTATTATAGCTGATAGAGTAAAAAACTGGATTCCATGTATATTTCTAATATAATTTTTTATGACCAACATTAAAATGTTGGCTCTCTCCCATATCCTGTGCTGAGCACCTGTACCAGTTCACTTAATACTCAGAACAAACCTGTGAATTGTCCCCGATTTAGATGGGGAAAGATATTCAGAGAAGCTGGGTTGCTGCAGGCAATACATTGAGTCACAGTGGGGCTGGGATGTAAAGCCAGAGCCCCCGACCCACATTTTGAGCTCTTAGCCGTCATCTGTCATGTGTGATGTGGAGTAAATTATTTACCTTGCATTTTCTAAGCATCCTTCCTTGCCCACATATTTTCCCACCTTGCTTTGTGGACGTGTTAGAATGAGTGATGATAAAGACAGTCTCTGTTTGAAACATGAAGAATCCAAATTCCCCATAGTTGTTTGTTGTCACAGACCACCAACTGCAGCATTACGAAATGAGTCTCTTCAAATTCTAAGATAAGTGTAGGGACTGGTGACTATGATTTTTTTTTTTTATATCATGCGGAGTTCTTGTTCCTTGATTTATAAAGTGACTTATTAATCCAGAATTTTATGAGGAAGTTCTCTTTTTTCACTTAACTCTTCTCATGTCAGTGAGTGGTGACGTGGAAAGACACACCAGAGAACGACTGATTAGTTGGTGACGCCAAAACTTAAGAAGGGAAGTCAATCCAAAGATGAGTTAAATTCAAGGGCTTCTGAATTAGAACACTTGCTTATGCTGATGAGTTCAAAGAAGTATAGCAGGAAAAGCTTGTGTATGTATGTGTATCTGTATGTGTATATATATGTATATATATGTGTGTGTGTGTATCTGTTTATTTATTCTACAGTTTGTAAAGCAATTAATGGTGGAAATGTAATTGTCTCATGCTTTTTTGAGTGCTTGATCCTCAGCCTTTACTATATATTTGCTTTACTAGTGGGATTTTCCCTTTTCTGTAGATACTTACTTCTTGTTGTAGCCTTTTCTTTCCCACTTAGAGAGGACCTTTTAACATTTCTTTTAGGGTTGGTTTAGTATTGACCAACTCTTTTAGTTTTTGCTTGCCCGAGGAGTTCTTTCTCTCTCCTTCAATTCTAAACTATAATCTTGTTGCATTGAGTATCCTAGGTTGCAGGGTTTTCCCTTACAGCACTTTGAATATATCAGGCCATTCCCTTCTGGCCCGCAAAACTTCTGCAGAGAAATGAGCTGATAGCTTTATGGGGTTCCCTTGTTTATGAGTCTTTGTTTTTCTCTTGCTGCCTTTACATTCTCTCTTTAACTTTTGCCATTTTACCTCTTATATGTCTTGATGTGGGTCGCTTTGGGCTCAACTTGTTTGGAACTCTCTGTGTTTTCTGTACCTGGACATCTGTTTCCTTCTTCAGGTTTGGGACATTTTCAGCCATAATTTCATCAAAATGCATTTTCAACCCCCTTCTCTCTCTCTCTCTCTCTCTCCTCCTTCTAGGACCCCTGTAATGTGAATGTTGGTACTCTTGATTGTCCTAGAGGTCCCTTAAAATGTTCTCTTTTTTTTTTTTTTTTGCGGTACGCGGGCCTCTCACTGTTGTGGCCTCTCCCGTTGCGGAGCACAGGCTCCGGACGCGCAGGCTCAGCGGCCATGGCTCACGGGCCTAGCTGCTCCGTGGCATGTGGGATCTTCCCGGACCGGGGCACGAACCCGTGTCCCCTGCATCGGCAGGCGGACTCTCAATGACTGCGCCACCAGGGAAGCCCTCATATTTTTTTTAAACAATTTTTTTCATTTTGCTCTTCTGATGGTGTGATTTTTGTTATTCTATCTTCCAGATCACATATACTTTCTTCTGCGTCACCTTGTTGGCTGTTCATTCCTTCTAGGGTGTTTTTTTATTTCAGTTTTTGTATTCTTCAGTGCTGATCGCTTCTTTTTTATACTTTCTAGTTCTTTGTTAAAATTATCACTGTGTTCATATATTCTTTGCCCTAATTCAGTGAGCGTTCTTACTGCTAATGCTTTGAACTCTTTATCTGGTAAATTGATTATTCTGTTTCATTAGTTGTTTTTCCAGATGTTTTCTCTTGGTCTTTCATTGGAAACAAATTCCTCTGTGTTCTCATTTTACTTAACTTTCTCTGTCTCTATGAAATTGGGTAAAAATGTCACTTGTGGTCTTGAAGGGGCATCCTTTTGTGGTAGCATGCCTATACAGTCTGTGTGTGCCCAGTGTCTTTGGTGGGAGAGCTGGATTTGACGTGAACACAAGTCATGTCTTTCCTGAGGTGGGCTGGCAGCTACTACCTTGGTAGGAGGCGGGGTTGGAGATGAAGGGACTAAGTCCAGAACCAGGTGTGAGCCAGGACTTCTCCTCTGCTCAGTAGCCATCACTGCCCTATCGGGTGGGGTCCCAAGTTGTGGGAACAGAAGCCCTCAGGGATGGGTCTAAGCTGACTCCATTCCCTTTAAGTATGTGCTCTACACCCTCCTGACACTGGCACTGTTGCCTCAGAGGGAGGCAGTGCTGGAGCAAGAGGGCCTGGTGTGGGCACTTGGCGTGGGTCTGGATGTGGGCTGTGGCAGTCCAGGTTGCCGTCAGAGACCTGGAAGGCTTCTGATGCGCTGCCTACGTAAGAGCCAGTAATGGCCGCCCCCACCCCACTCAGATGCTGTTCCAGGTCTGAACCACCTTCATGTCTCACAGCCGAGATTTTCCCTTGACCATGGCAGTCATTGCCTCAGTGTGGAGCTGTGTTGTGTAGCAAGTGGGGCTGGAGTGGGTGCTCAGCTCAGACTGGGGTATGCACCATGGTGGTCCTGGAAACCAGCCAGCGACCCACGCGGTTAACGCACCCTATTCGGGGAGTAAGCAAGCTCGGGCAAGCTCCTCATGTGCAGAGTTCAGCCTTCCTACAGCCTTCCTGTTAGTCCCACTGGCCCTCCAACCAGCCGAGGGGGCTCAGTCTTCCAGATGTTGAACCCCAGGGCTGGGCGCCCAGTATGTGGCTGAACTGCTCACTCCCAGGACATTACCCTTGTGATCCCTCTCCTCTGCTGACTCACCTCCCAGGGGCACGTGTTATGACCCGATCGGTTCTCTTCTCTTCATAACGGATCCCGTGTGGATCTTTTTTGCAGTCTTTAGCTGTACAGGAGTCTTCCTGCCAGACTCCACTTAGTTTTCAGTGAGAATTGCTCCCCATGTAGATGTATATATATATATATATTTTTGTGATACACGGGCCTCTCACTGCTGTGGCCTCTCCCGTTGCGGAGCACAGGCTCCGGACGCACAGGCTCAGCGGCCACGGCTCACGGGCCCAGCCGCTCCACGGCATGTGGGATCCTTCCGGACCGGGGCACGAACCCGGGTCCCCTGCATCGGCAGGCGGACTCTCAACCACTGCACCACCAGGGAAGCCCCCTCTAGATGTATTTTTGATGTGCTAGTTGGTGGAGGTAAGCTCCGAGTCTTCCCACTCCACAGTCTGGATCACCTCCTTGTCTCATGCCTTTTTGAAACTATAAAATATGAGTATTTTAGTAGAGAAAATTATAATAAGAAGCCCATAATCTTACCTTTCATATAAAATAAACTGGCATGTTATTTGTATGTGTTTTTATGTCTATCTCTAAATATCTGTGTTTAGATAAGCCATACAGAAGGGTGATATATGAAGAGAGAAGCCTCTTTTCTCATACCCCAAAGTGCCTTTATCAAATATAGCCACTGTTAATCATTACTTGTGATTTCTTCCTGAAAACCATTTTGCGAATTTATGATAAGGATTGAACAAGTTTTACTTGTCTGCTGCTGAAAGTTTGTTTATTAAAATATCAAATATTTTTCATTATTAATACATAGAAATGTACCTCCACCTTTTAAATGTCTGCTTCTTATTCCTTAATTTGGACGTGTCATAATTAAATGGATTAGTATCAATTAGTGGACATTTAGGTTGTTTGTAAGTTTTCATTTTTTCTGAGCAAAAGATCCTGCAAAGGGCTTCCCTGGTGGCGCAGTGGTTGAGAGTCTGCCTGCCGATGCAGGGGACACGGGTTCGTGCCCCGGTCTGGGAAGATCCCACATGCCGCGGAGCGGCTGGGCCCGTGAGCCTGCGCATCCGGAGCCTGTGCTCCGCAACGGGAGAGGCCACAACTGTGAGAGGCCCAGGTAGCGCAAAGAAAAAAAAAAAAAATCCTGCAAAGAATATCCTTTCACATATATCTTGAAATAATTTTGTATGTAAATTCTTAGGCATGGCGTTGCTGTGTGTGTCTAAAAATTGAATAGGTATCATCAAATTGCTTTACAAAAACATGCAATTTATTTTACATCAGAGTATGAGATTGGCTATTTTCCTACAACTTGCTGGTATTGTACATTATAACTTAATGTGTCATTCTGATAGATGGAAGAATATTATCTTGTTTTAGTTTTCATTAATAATTCCACTAACCAAACTATGACCCATTTTTTTTGGTGTATCATTGTTTTGTACCTCTTTGTTCCATAAAGCATCTTCTCACATTTTCACCATCTTTTCCCTATTGTGTTATCCATCTTTTTTCATACTCATTTTTATGGGCCCTTCATAAATTAAAGAAAATAAGCCTTTGTTATTTATTGCTAACTTTTTCTGGTTTATTAAGTCTTTTGACTGTATTTTTCATACCACATGGAAGATTTTTATTTTCTAGATTAAAAAAATAACACCTTTATTGAGGTATAATTTATATACTAGAAAGCTGGATGTATTTAATGGATAGAATTTTATGAGTTTGGAGATAGGCATAAACCCATGAAACCATCACCATAATCAAGGTGATAAACACACTCATGTTCTATTTAGAAAAAAACCCCTCTATTAAAAAATAGTAAATAAATTAATAATTTAAATAAATTAAATTGTAATAGAATGCCAGATTAGTTTCCTAGGGCTGTCACAACAAAATACTGCAAACTTAGAGGCCTAAAATAACAATTTTTTCTATCACAATTTCGAAGTTTAGACATCTGAAATTAAGGAGTTGGCTGGGCTTTGCCCTTTAGGAAGCATCCTTTCTTGCCTTTTCCTAGCTTCTGGTGGTTGTCAGACAATCCCTGATGTTCTTTGCTCGTAGAGACACCACCTCAGTCTCTGCCTCCATCCTTGCATGGCACTCTTTCTTGGTTCTGTCTGTGTCTTTGTTTTCTCTCCTATAAGGGCACCAGTCATTGGATTAGGACTCACTGTAATCCAGTATGACCTCATCTTTTCCCCAGTGGTTTGCAATACCATCCTTAGGGTTAACCAAAATCCCCTATTTATTAGAATTTATTGTGGCCTCTTTTCTGGTCCATTGAACCGCTTTTTATTTATAGAGCTCCAAAGTCCTCTAACATGTTAGTATAGTGTGGATTTAATAATGTTAATATGTCAAAAGTTTTAAAATTTATTGATATTTTACTGTCTAATAGGATTATTCCCTTTTCATCTGTATTCTTTTCTCAGAATTGATTTTGATATTTCCCTTTTTTCCCAAATGGGAACTTGATAACATTTTGCCTTTTGTTGTTTAATTATAATCACATTTCATTACATGTTAGTTTGGAGAGAATTAGTAATTTTACAGTGTTCCTAACCAAGAACACATGATATCTTTGCACTTACTTACATAATTTTATGACATTTAGCGTATTTTTATAGTTTCCTCCATATATGTCTTGCACATCATTGCTATCTTTATTTCACTGTATTGTATTTTTTCTTTGTGAGTATCATTGAAAATGGATATCCTTTTCTATTATAGCACTTATGTGGTTCATTTTTACATATGAATATGTGTATGTAATGATTGTATTACTATTAATGACTTCTATTATTTTTCCTAATATTTGTCACTTGACTCGAGATTATTAGGTAGACAATTGCTCGTCTTTTAAGCTTTTGTCCTCCAGTTCAGTATTTATTACTTTATCATTTTCTCTTGTCAGTTGGTGCCAGCTAGTTGTATCAATCACTGTTCTTAGATAAACATTAGCAACTGATACTGGTTCCTTTAATCACAAGAAGAACTTAGATAATTTAGATGATAGATTAAATGGAAGACTAGCAAAACCTGCCAGAACGACCAAAGTAAAATCATACCACACAATCGTTTTGGTGACAGCCCAGCTGCCATGGCTTAAACTGTCAATAAATACTGCCAGAACTTGATACACTACTTCTGAACCTGGAATTGCTAGTTTGCTGCCACTGCCTGCTTCATTTTCCACATCTTGCTTAATTTTCCACTCCCCTTGCTTTTTTTTGCATTGCAAACTCCTGCCAGAGTCGTGTGTCTCTTTTCTGTTGGTCACAAGGACTAAGGAAGACAGAAACTAGTTCTGCTAAGTGATGTGGGCTCTGCTTCATCAGGCGTTGGGTAGCTGAAACAAATAGCAAGTGCCCATTACATTAGTACTTCTAGGTTAGTGCTAACTAACTGTGGTAATAAAGCAGCATTAGAGCTACTTTCCTCTTTATTTTTTGGTTCTTGGCTTCAGTAGAAGAATTCTCATTTTTACCATGAAAAATCATGTTAACTTTGGTTGAAATACACATTTGTATCCTGCTAAGGATTTAGTCCTTTATTTGTAGTTTACTATTTTTTCTCTTTAAATCAGGAATGTATTTCAATTCTGACAAACGTCTGACTGACACTTATTGAGAAGATCATATGTTCATTTTCACTTGACATATTAACATTGCGTATTTCATTAATAAACTTATTATTTACTTACCTTTGTATTTCTGTGAGAAACTTCCCATGATTCTGAATTATTCTTTTCATGTGCCACTGATTCCATATTTCTAATATTTAAAAAATTACCTTTAAAAGTAATATTTATTTGTGAGACTAGTCAATAATTATATATGGTGTATTTGTCACATATTATATCAGTTTACATGGCTTCAGAAGGAAAGTATGAAGATGTACTTTTTTCTCTGTAATATGATACTATGTCAGAATTATTTATTGTTTGAAACCTTGAAGAAATTTTTGTGATAAACCACTTCTTTTGAAGTTTTGTTCACATGCTTCCACGATCAATTGTGACTTATTGTTGTTTCCATAGAAAGTAATTTATTTAATTCAGCTTTAAAAATTTTAATATAAAACTTTAAAATAGATCCATTATGATTATTTTAATTTCTTCAAGATCTATGGTCAGAGTCCTGTTTATTACCATTAATTTAGTGATTTTATTGTATTTCCCTTTATTCTCAATTATTGCTTTCCATGATTCATTATATACTTTTTTCTAAAACTACTATTCCTGTATTAATGCTGTCTTTCCTGTTTCTTAATAAATTTTTAAAATATTTTCTTTATAAGGTTCCTTCTACAGGATATGTTTTTGCTCTTTGGGTCATTTTAAGGCTACCTTCTTGATGCAGACCCTTATTTGACTCATTTTAATTTATCTGGTTCAGTTACACATGTACTTCTGGAGCATATCATTACCCATATCATATATAATGTGATATGTATCATTAGTTGGTAGCAATTTTGCAATTTGGGATTTGGTTTCTTCTTAAACCTAGGGATTGTTTGAAATGTATTTTGCCATATTATTTTTGCTTACCCTTTTGTTGTTATTAGAGAAAATTTTTACATTGAAGTATAATTTACAAAGTAATTACAACGTATTATTACAAATATAATACCTACACTTTGGGAAATAGGTGAACATTTCCATTATGTCCAAAAATATGGTCAGTTTAAAAAATACCTTATGGATACTAGAAAAGAATGTATATCATTTATTTGGGAGGCATAGAATTTAATCTGGACATTAGCATGTACATATACAAATAAAATAAATATAATTAAATAACATGTAACAAATATCAAAAAATATAAGTATAAATAAACACATACCTTTAAAAGTGCTACATGCTTTTTAGTTTACTAGATTTTTCACAATCTTATTGATATAAATTAATATCTGATATTGATATAAATATTGATATAAATATAAATATTGATATAAATTAATACATTGATATAAATTAATATTAATTAAATCAATATCTATTGATTTTTTGCATATTTCCTATATTTCAATACTTAGGTGTTGTGATACTTTATTTGTTGTATAAAGATTTATTAGAGTTATAATCTCATTGTTCTCCTTGCTTTGTTAACACCTTTTGCCCTGTATTAAACTTTCTCAAAATCAGTAATATTGCTATTTCTTTCTAAGAATTTGTTTGGTCTAAATCTGTCCATCTTTCTACTTTCACCTTTTCTTAAGCAGCTTGTTTCGTTACATGGTTTGTATAAAATATAGGGTGAATTTTATGTTTTTGAACCAACTTGAGTCTTTCTATAATGTTAGGATATTTTATGCCTCTTTGTCATCAGATTTTTATGTGCTTTTTCTTCATCAGGTTTTAGAACATCTTTTAAAATTTTATTTTCCATGTAGATTAGTCTTCAGATATGGGTGTGTGTGTATGCGTATATATATTTTGTGTGTATATATATATATATATATATATATACACACACACATATATATATATACATTTTCCCTTGCTGTGTTCAGTTGAATTCTAAGCTTTATCTTTCTCTCATCTTTTCCATTTATACTTTGTCTGAATCAATTATGTTGTTGTATTGTTTTCAAAAAGGGATCATAATTTTCCATATTGTTCATTTTGTTAAACGTTTTCTTTACATTTGACAATGTAAAACAATTTTTGGTTAGAACTATTCTTTTTCCCTCCAAATGTTGATACTGCTGCTATGGAGAAATTGGAGCTAGCAGCCCCGACACTACCCCTATCCCACCCTTCCCACAGCACCTTCTTGAAGTTTCTCAATTTTTTTCTGCCTTAAAACAGGAAAAATAATATTTTTCCTGTTGTTCAAACCAGATGTGTCTTCACTGATTATTTTTTATAATTTGTTTTTCCTGTTAATTAAATTTTCATTTCTCTTTCAGTTAGCAATTTTGGTTATTTCTTTTTTTCCAGCAAATTTTGTTCTCATCTATCTTTGCATATTCTATTTTAACTTTTCCTTTTCCATTCATTGAGTTGTCTTCTGCAGAAACACTGATTAGGCTGATGTTTAATGGACTTTGCCTCACATATCTAAAGATTTGGTCCATCTTCTATTCTATTTTTTTTTTTTTGGAGAGGGGATGAAAGGAGCAAAAGGGAAGTGAGAGCTGGGAAGAGCTTTGAGGCCTCAGGTCTAATGCCTTCAATTTTCAAAGCAGAAGTCTGAAGTTAAGAATTTAATGATTTGCCCAAAGACACATACTTTGAGAAAAGCTTTTGGGGAATTTGGACGAAGTCTTCTCACCCCTAACCCATGCTGTTGCTACATAATTTACAATTTTCATAACACTCTGTTCCTTTATCTGTCAAAGAGGGAAAAAATCTTTCATAGAATTGATGTGATCCTTACATGGGACAGTATATATTAATTTATTATCACAGGGCATAGCCTATAATCGGTGGTCTATAAAAATTATTGATATGAAGGTGGCAGGGAAGAAACTGCTATTGAAATATTGGCATATTGCTACTCCATGACTAATGTGTATTCCATCCATTTGAGGCCAAAACACAAGCCTGATTTAATCTTTCATTTAATTGGAACATGTTACTTCAGCATCTCAGGTATCTCACTACTTCTTAGTCTTCTGACTTGAGTAATGCTACATTTTCCTCTTGAGTATAGCATCCAGTTTATTCTTCATTAATGCACTAATATAATTTTTATCCAACCAAAGTCGAGACCCTGCAGCAGATGACCTTCATGACTCACCATTTTGCCAGTGCAGTTAATACTCTTACCCAGCTGGCAGAATGTTAACTTGTTTCTATTCTCCATGTATATTTTCATGTTTGCTTTGTCTTCCTGAACACTATTTTAATTTTACTAAGAGTAGAAGCCCTGTATTCTTGTTTTGTGTTTCTTACACTGCCTAGTACAGTTCAATCCCTATTGTCAGTACTGGGCAAGAACTTCTAGAAGATGGAATAGCTACTTTTTCCCTTTCCTATGGATTTGCCCTCTCACTACTACATGATAATAAGGCACTGAGTGAATTGTCATTTTTATACAGATTTACACAGTTGAATATAAAAATTTATGTGTTTTAATATAGCACTTGTACAGAATCTCCCCTCAAATTTTCTTCTTTGCTGCAACAGTTAGAGTATCTCCAGGTAAGCTATTTTTATCCCTTTTAGGCTATACTGAATGCTCATTAAATGTGGATATATGTTTTATCCAAAACATTTATTTTTAAAATTCCTTATAGCTATAAGACAACTCTTAACCAGTTGACTTTTGATCTTATGTCCCTTGTAGGGTTCAGAGTAAGAGCACACAGCCAGACCGGTTGAGACCGTGCAGCTTTAAGTTGAGTGCTTTTGTCACTCTAGATAGGTCCTAGTTTATGCTTTTGTTTACTTTATAATATTTACCTCCAAATTAACTTTAAACTTCGAAAATTAGAGGGTTCATTACAAATCTTTAATATCCCAAATTTTATCTCTACTAGTAAAAAAAAAATCCAAGAATTGTTTAGAGAATTTGGCATTTAAACAGGATCATACTGACTTTCATAGGATTAATAATTCATATATTTTATCACATTTGGGGCATTTCAGTAAGTCTGTTTATACTTATATTTTCTGTGTAGTCAGTAAATTCTGTAGCTCTTAAAACCCACGACATAAAATATAGGTTTGAAAAGCCATAACACTATCAATACATTAATATTTATGTAGCTCTTTTCATGACAAACATTCTAAAATGCTCTCCAGCAAAATAAAATGAAATAAAGCATGAAGAGAATGTAGATTACAAGTCAAAGGGTCACTTTAAAAGGCAAATCAAGTGAATTTGGTTGGCAAAGTGATTGACCAGTTTACACAAAAGGAAGCAACTCCCGTTAGGTGACCTCAAGCTTGCGAAACTAGAGAATTAGAAGCAGTCTCTCAACAATCAGGAAAGTCAAATGGAGCAAAGCCTTTCTACTCGCTTAGGTAAGATAGTACCATTCCTATTGTACTGGAAACCACTAGGGCTTCAGCCTGTGGGCCATTTTCATAACTCTATTAATATGACTTTGCAGCTCTAAATATAAATAAGAGTAAATAAGCTGATAAAATGCAGTCGTAAAGGCATCTTTAATTTATTATAAGGTATTATTTTCTTCACACATCACAGAAACAAATTATTGATATAAATTATGCTAATTTCTTTCTGTGATGGGGTCATCCATGAGTGAAAGATAAATCTGGAGGACAAATACCCTTTAACGCATACCCACTGCTTCTCTAATTGTTTGTTGTCTCCACCTAATTTCCTTTGAAAATGAATGGTTCTACGGAAAGATATTCTTCAATTTAAGATGCTTTTAGTTCTAATTTGAATAGAATGTTCATCTCATGATGAAAACGGGGAAAACGAGTGGAGTAATAACACAGGTTGCTACCAAAATACATAGTATGGAGACGCAGGAATGAAAGAGGCTGGAAGAGCATATAGTCATAAAATATTATTGCTAGAACATTTCAAAGAACTAAAATTCTCCTAATGATTATGAAAATTTACTTCTTCTTTCCTAGGTTTGACCCCATCATTTTGCAAAAAAGTTATTTTAAATATTGGTTGCTGACTTTTTCCCTTAATATGGGAAGCCCTAGAAAATAGGTGACCAATAACCGTTTATTAGCTACATATCCATTTATCTCTAGAGGAAGGACTAGAAATGAGAACCAAGAATGATCATCACACTTCATGATTCTGGCTTATTCCACCAAGTATCAGGGTTTTTTTCCTGATATAATTGCACATTTTAGCAATAAAACCTATTAGCTTAATTATCTTTCTTGTGAGCCAACATTCCTAAATGAAAATTGTATTCATGATAGGTCATACTTTCCTAATTAAAATAGGTTTCTAATACGTTGTCCTTGCAATGATTCCCTGTTTTACTGAGAATTCCAGTATCTGTTATTAACATTTCAAAGGCTTAGAAGATAAAATACACCATGATCTGGTTCCTTTATGAGTTTCCATCCTCATGTCTCATCACTCAGTTATTCCTATGTTACGCTCCAATAACATAATACTGATGTAAGTCCATGAATCTTCCATGCTGTTCCTCCCTCTATTTATCTGTTCCCTATCTGGAATGCCTTATGTTGTCTTCCCCACCCCCTCCTATCTAACTCCTATTCTGCCTTTAAGACTTAATTGCAGTTATCACCTCTTCTAGGGTTATTTTATTACATTCCTTTCTTTAAGCCTGAGGTAGTGCCACTCTTGGGTAGGTAGTTTCACAATGCCTTAGGCAGTGTGTGCCTATATCATGTTATTATAACTGAGTCACAGAATGTGAGCTTTTGAAAGTAGGGACTTGAGTTGATTCACCTTTGCATTTGAAGCACCTACCAGAGTTTTTGATATTTAATAGAAGCTCAACACTTATTTGATGTCACCAGGCATAGAATTTAACTTCCCTTAGTTGCTACATAGGAAGACTGATTGCATCAGAGTTGTCTTTCCAGAGACACTCATATGCTTCTAATAGTCACCTATGACTGATAGCATTTCCAGACTTTTTGTATTTGGCCCCTAAAATTAAAGGAGTTTCAGTTTCTTCCCTAACAGTATTTACATTAGAACCAATACATAACACCAGAGGCTATTTGGCTATTAAATTAAGATGCAAAACAAAACAAAATCTTGGGAACGATAAATCTATGTAAGGCATTTGGATTTGGCTGAAAGTTCTGCTCATGTTCTTAAATTTGTGGATCCCAGGCAGCCTTTTTGCTGGGTTATCATAATACTTGTTTATAAATCCAGAATGTAATTAAGCCTCTTTTTTAGCTAGGTATACCCTTTATTTATTGCGAATTATACACTTACTAGTTTAACATCTCTTCCTTCTGAAATGCTTTCCTTGGTAAATTATAAGCCTGAGTTTTTCAGGCAAGTTTTTACAAAAGAAGCATCGATTTTTGACACAGGTACTGACCTCTGTTTTATACTGACCTCTGTTTTACTGACTTCTGTTTTATACTTTACCAACTTGAGGAGTAATTGTTAATATTAACAAGATTGTTTAAACATTTTATTGAGCCCTATAGTCCTTTGATCAAGGATAGGAACTGGATATGGGCTAAAAACGTGGGTTGATGGTATTCATGGAGAACATACATTAACATCTACTGCAGTGTTTTTCAAACTTTAATTCCTGCATCTCTTGAATCCATATTACCTGGGATGACTGTTAAAAGGCAGACATTGGAACCCCACCAGAAACTAAATAGATCATAATTTCTAAGTGCAAGCCAAGGAACATACATGTTTATCAAGGGACTTTTAAAACTGTACCATTAATCTAGAAAGGCAAGATCCTTTATGTAATAGTAAGTATTTTCAGTGGAGCAAATTATGAATGTCTTATTTGGACATATATATCATTCAGTAAGTATTTGCTGACGATTTTCTAAGTGCCAACCTGTTTTAGTAGTAGGGGATATGGAGGTGAAAGAGGGAATTAAGAACCTTAGGGTTTGGGGAGTTCCCAGACAACATATGAATAAACAACTGAGTACATATTAAAAATAGTCTGTCACCCACACCCCATACACTTTCCCTAAAATAATGGAAGGTAAGCGTTTTCTTACGGGCAGATGGCAAGGTTGTAATACCAGACTAGAAACAGCCTTCTTAGTGGAAGGGATCACATATTAACTCTTCTAAAACTAAGATGTTATGTTTGTTTCAAAAGAACTCTATTTCCAAACTGTGTATAAGTAATAATGCTGATCTATAACAGGCCGTCTCCTCCAGCTCATGCCTAGGAATCCAGTGCAATAATTTCACCTTTCTAGGGCATATTAGGAAGTTCTATTGCACAAAGGTCTAGACTTAAAATGGATGCTTTCTAGAGATTTATTATTAATGGGCAAGGTAGGATGTTTGGCTTAAGATGCTTTGAAATTTTCACAGACTTAAACTGCAGTTCTGTTTTGTGGCAGAGAATTCGGGGCTCTCATCTGCCCTGTTGTCTGTTGTGGTAACGACTCTTCCCAAGGAGACCTTTTGTCCTGCCGGTGGGGTCTCCGGTAAGTACACTTAGAGCATGAGTGGCTTGGTTTTCCACACCAGCAGTCCCCGTTTACCTCCTCAGTTTTGATAAAAGAATGGCAGTTCTTCTCCTGGCTTGGCAAGTTGATAACTTTTGGCTGTTCACTTAACTATCACCCTGCAGTTCAGGTACGTATTTGAGCACATCATTTGAACTGCACTGCCACATACTAGCTATTGAAAACCTGGTTGAAAGACAAACTATTCTCAGTATTGTAAAATATATCTTTGGATTAAAACAGATCACTACATTTTATCAACATCCGTGTGTTATCGATTTTATTATGATGCCCCTTTGACTTGTCATTAGCTTGTATTGAAAGATGTCATCAGAAACAACACGCTGGGCTCTGTGACATATGTGTTTACTGTAGGAATTAAATTGCTGGTTCATCCCATGATAGAGTATCCTTTGCATAGGGGTCTGGGAGAGAGATTGTTCTGTGCCTCTCCAGAGCAATTGGTGTATCTTTATCTTACAAACACTGTAAATTACATCACTAGCCATATTTTCCTCTTCCTGCTGACTGATAGAAAGAAAGTGACAAATTTGAGATCTCCCTTTACTGTGTGCATAGGATTTTACAGCATAAATGTTAACTTATCTCCTGGCACGTTCACATTTATTAACCTTAGTTTTTCATTGCCTCAACTTTCTTCCCAACTAAAAACATATTTTATTTTTCTACTCTATGTGTTTCTTCATGAAATGCCCTAAACTGTTTCTGAAACAATGCAAAATATACAGTTAGGTTTTGTTTGTTGGTTGGTTTGTTGAAAGAAGAGTGGTCAGTAAAGATTAAAAGTCTTCAACCTGTGATAGCAAAGAATCCAAAGATTAGTGAGATAAGAAGATGGGTGGAAGAGAAAATGAAGAGAACTGGGAACTTTTATAAAAGAATGGATTTTGGTAAGCACTTAAAGTTGAAGTCCATTTCAATAAGAGAATCTAAGGTTGGCTTTGACCAACCAGTGCCAGAAGGAAAAAGACTTGTAGGAAACAGAAGTGGTTACAAGAAACAGACCAAGGCTGTATATTCCTGCATTTATCAGAGATTATTTTGCACTGAGAAACGGGAGCAGGCATATACTTACCACATTTGACTTCTGTAGTATTAGCTGTTCTGTTTTCATCACAAATGTTTGTCCCTACAATTGAAAGTATCAGACTCGGGAATATATGAATTTAGCAATCAACTCTAGCGAGTTTTATCCAGTGTAGCATGGGCTGCTTTACTTGTGTTAGCTGCTGTTCCTATAATACTTGATAGTATTATGTTTGGCTAGTTAAACCTTAATTATAACAGGTCATATTCATGGGAAAGTCATTTCATACTGCTGTTTGAATCACTATGGAATATTACAGCTTGAAAATATCTTAGAGAACATCCAGTCTAATCTGTTTAATAATAATTGCTGAAACAGGGACTCAGACAAGTTATGTTATTTACCCAAGGTCACAACCAGTTAATGGAAGAACCAGAAGTAGAACAGAAGTTATTTGGTTTATGGACCAGCAATAACTCAGAATGTCTCAGTTATTACAGGTCCCCTCATTGAGGGTTTTTTACCATTTGCTTTACAGAGACCAAATCCTATACCTATTAGTTGCTAAAACCAGAGAAAGAAACTACTGGTATTACTGGTTACTTGGAAATGCCGGTTACCATCCATGTTGTTTCCAGTGCCTGGAGGTGAGGTGGGATAAAAGTGGAATGTAGGGACAGGATGGTAGGGGCACTTTAATGACGGAGCTGAGCCAGAATGTCCCTAGTGATTTGAGGTAGATAATAGAGATAAATGCAGGGAAATCTATGCTTGCTTAAGTGCGCATTGAAGTAATTATCTTGATAATCTAGGTAAAGGACCATATTTTTTCCTAAAATTAAGATGAATGGGGTTTTAGGATTTTATTATCTAAATAATTATCTCGTTTCAAAAATTTTGTTCTGCTAGTGGAGACAAAGCCATGGTTATTAAATTTCTATAAGTTATAGATGAAGACATTTTATGCTTACAAAGCAAATTGTGATTGAGAATGTAGAAGTTAGGGAATTTGTTTATTGTGAGCAATCTGGAGAGCTCAATTAAGAACAGTTTTGTTCCTTCAACACAGAAATTTTTTTTTTTGAGGTACGCGGCCTCTCGCTGTTGTGGCCTCTCCCGTTGCGGAGCACAGGCTCCAGACGCGCAGGCTCAGCGGCCATGGCTCACGGGCCCAGCCGCTCCGCGGCATGTGGGATCCTGCCGGACCGGGGCACGAACCCGTGTCCCCTGCATCGGCAGGCAGACTCTCAACCACCGCGCCACCAGGGAAGCCCAGAATTTTGTTTTTAATTGCTGGAGTTTCTAATAATTAGGTAATTGTCTCAACTGTATTTATTTTATTTCAATAAGCAGACTCTATTTACACGAAGCTGGGCAGAGGAACCTAAGGATTTTTCCTGGTGTTCGACTTTCAATCTCAGTAAGTCAGGAGGAAGTAACGTTACAGTAAAAAACAGTACTACTCCCCTTGTTCATAGCTTTTGGTAATAATAATGACCTCTCACACAGTCTTTTGAGTCTCATCACTTCATGAGGCAAGCGAGGCAGTTTCATTGATCTCATTTTGCAGGCAAGAAAGCTGAGACTCAGATAAGTGATTTCACATGTCTGAGGTCAGAAAGTGAGTCAGCAGCAGAATATGGACCAGAACCCAGGTCCCCTGAATCCTCGCCCAGCACCTTTATCAATCCCATTGTCACAGCCCTGGTCCTGGTCCATGAGACCTCTCGGCTGAATTGATTACAAAGGCATGACAACATGCATTCCTGTTTCCGGTCCTCTTCTCCCAGCTCCAACTCTAATTCACTCTCCCTGGGGCACTGCTGATACCACAATGAGAGCCCGTTGGGTGTCCACACTCCCACACGTCTGACTTGAAAGTGTGTAGAAGTTAATGTCACAAGGAGAGGACTTTTGACCAATGAGAATTGGAAGCCATTGTGAAAAATTTCCTACTTTTCCCTCCTTTCTCCATCCATTGTCAGCCCATTCTGAAAGGATGTTGGGTCTCTGGGGAAATGATGGAGCAATTGGTTGTATTTAGCGCACCAATTAGGAAATATATCCTCATGTTGGCTCTTCCCCTTTCCCTGCTTCACTCCTCTTAATCCTTTACTCCTGTTTCCTAGGTTAGGTAGCCTGTTGCCTAGGCTCTGATTTCTGGGGAGTCCAGGCTAAGACACCAAGTTCATCTCTGTTTCATTCTTTGGTGCACAGAGTTCTCCTCTACTCTCCCACTTGGATTACTTTAATGCTCCTGTCCGTTGATCCAAATCTTTTTCTTCATTGCTACTTCTTCCAGGATTGTTTTCCATGGTGTCCCTGGCCCCAGGTATTTTTTTTCTCTCAGAAACCTCCATCTTTACATTGAACGAAGAAAACCATAGTATGCCTGTATCTCCTATGACAAATATTTATAGATAACTTTGTATAAGCTGCTGTTCTTCATAATTCATAAACCCCTTTAAGTCCTGGGGTTATTTGTCTTATATCCACAGCACCTGGCATGGTGTGTTTGATTATTTTCCCACTGCACAAAAAAATGATTATTTTCCAACTGCACATAATACAAGGGAAGAGTGAGTTGCTCATTCTGACCAACTTCATCACCCGTCTAACTGACACAAGGTCACTTTGGATGTAACATGTCTGAAAGAGTGTGATAGTGCAGTTCTGCTGCAGTTGGGTTATTTGTTCTGTGTTGATGTGAGAATAGTTAAAACTCATAAACCACTTCCTTCTTTATGTCATGTTTTCTTCATATGCAAAGTTTTTGGCTAAAACAAAGCATTTGGAAATCAAAGACAAGGAGAATTTTTCAAGTTGTAAGCATTTTTATTCTGCAACTCATATTAAATATAAGTCATCTAAACTTTTGTTTTATCAGTGAAAAATTAGGCACAAAAATATTGGCATAGCTTAAAGAGTACCCCATTGCCTTTACACATAAGAAGGTAATGCATAGTGGACATTCTAGGGACGAGATAAGCTCTGTTTAAACAAAGCAAGTTTAGCTATATTATAGCAGGGGTGGGATATTTAGGAAGGTTTATTTAAACATTAATACATATACAATGAACTGAGCAATGTAACGTGTGTGTGTGTGTATGTGTGTGTGCATGCATGCATGTTGCCTTTTTGCTGAGAGTAAAATATCAATCGTATGACAATTTTAAACTTCACCAATTATTTTTATTAACATATAGATAAGGCTAATATCAAAGGATCCATGCTAGTAGAAATATGGCTTAATGTTAGAGATTAAGGAGCTAATATTTTTTCTGATATTTAAATCACTTCTTCATATTAAATTTGGAACTTACCAAGGCAAATGCATTACTTCAGACTGTTGAGTTTCCATTTAGCACACTTTTTTCAATAGCATATTATGTGGGGAAAAGCACTTGCACTGGGGGCAGTGTTTCTCTTTTTCCCTTGGTGTCCTTCTTTCTCTGGAAGGGTGTCAGAGCAGTAATAGAGCTGACCTTTAAGAGCTGACTTACCTCTCAGAAGAAATGATTTATCTGACTGGAGACTTAGGGGTAAGTTGGGCCCACTCTGTGCAGCCTCTTGTTCTATTCTTTCTTTGGGAGCCAACCAGTGTCAGGATGTACACATTCTTCTCTGAGCCTCCACGCGGTGAGTTATAAACGTGAAGACCCAGCTCCTGCAGCTGGGCCTGGGGTCGGTCCAAACAGCCAGGGCCTGGAATGAGTGAGTCTTTGTAATTCAAAGGTGAATCCCACCTACGTTGTAAACCTAAAGAATAGGAACCAATATCAGTTTAATTAAGAATAAAGGTGATTTGAAAGCTCACATCTCTCTGACTCTCTATGTTGGTTCTGAATGTAGGCAGGTAAGAGAATAGGTAGTTATTTAGACTGTGTCAACCCTCAGCAGAGTTGTATTTACTTTTTCCATGTGGCAGGAAAGGTGTATGAATGCCCAAGAAACTGCAAATGCTCGTTGGGTAAAGGGTAACTCCACTGACTGCAACATCCCACAGATGATGAAGGAGTGCTGTGCTCTCAACAAGGAACTGTAAGTAGTAAATAATTGCATATGTACATAAGCCAGTTCATTAATTCTAAAATTAGTTATTTATCTGTGTGGGCAGCAGTGATAGATGTTAAAAATGTGAATGCTCCTCTCAAGACAAACAAAAAATATGTTCCTTTTGTGATTATATAGATTGAACATTGAGTTTAAAAGACAAGATGGGTTGTACTGGAAAGCACAGTATCTATTGCTGCTAGTTAACTCTGCAACTTTATTCTGCGGAGTGATTTGAATTCATTTTTCAGACTAAACATTTGGTGTTGCCCTCCAGCTAACAGCTCTGGAGATGAAAGGTATCACTTATAAACTGGTCCCTCTTTGCCTTTGAAGGCACAAATTCCCTCATCCATCCCTTCCCTCAACTCTCATTGCCAGTGATTTGAAATGAAAAGGTTATTCACCTTAAAACAAGATCTTCTAAACATGAGAAATATTTTCTGGAATGATATGTTTTGTCTTTTATGGTACTGAGTTTTTTGTGGGGTTTTAGGAAGTGTTTCTACTTTAGACATTTGTGTTTTTGGAAAACATTATCAGTCCAATGTTTTTGATAACCTCTTTGCTTCAGTTCTTGGAAAAGTCTTTAAGACATATGCCAGAACTCTATGTACAATTTTACCGAAAGTAGGCAATGTTATATACTAGGTGCTTCAGTAAAGCAAGCACTGGATATTTGACAAACACAACCTTGGGTCTCAGTGTTTTTCTGTTTGGTCAGGAACATTCAGCAGAGAAATTGCTTTTATGCTTCTTTTCCGCCCACTCCATGCTTATACACCCATGATTAAAAGCTCTTGAAAAGACATCATTTGAATAGCCATTTAATAGGCAGGATAAACTAGTACTGAACTTTTGAGTATTTTGCCCCAAGTGAATACTATGTACTTGATTATTCCATAACAAAAAGCATAATTTGCAAATATATTAATCACTCACCCCTCTCCGATAAGTCATTTTACATTTTCTGAAAAAAAGCTTGTTGTGACATGTATCTTTTGAGAATTTGTTTTCCTTCTAGCTTCTTGCCTCCTCTACCCCCATGCATCAACTAGATGCTACAAGTAAAACCACCTTCCTGAACTGACTAAAATGGAGCAATAACACTGTTAGATTAACCACAGTTCCTCCCCTGTCAACCCTAAAATATTCCCTTTAACACACACACACACACACACGCACGCACACACACACCAACAACAACAACAAGAAGGAAAGAGTGAACATTTGACCTTTGTCTCAGACTTACCGGAGAAGGAAGGAAAATACTGTAGCATCTAGCTGTGTCATATATGTGATTTTGTAAAAGATCTTGTTTCCTGAGCTATCTTGATCCGTGGGACTTTTCGATCACTGGGGTAGAAACTGCTCCTGCACTCACATCTTGAGAATATATCACTCATGGGCTACACCCACCACTTTTGGGTGAGGAAAAAAAAAGGAAAATTAATTGGGCTTATGAGTTGGACACATGAAAATGCACAGATACCAGTAAGCTTTGGTTGAGCTAACCACTCTCTCGAATATAAGGCTTTGAGTCATGAAGAAAGCCCCCCTTCCCTCTAGAGGATTTTCATGTAGCTGTGATGGCCATGATCCTGTCCTTTCAGTCATGGGCCTGGTGAATGTGAAGTTATTTTGGTGTGTCAATCTGAAAGGCCTCCAGTGATTATGCTGGAATTATCAAATGGAGGTCAGAAACAAGGCAGTTGTGTCTGTCACCTTTGGAAAAGACAACATTCAAGGAGAGCATCGTTGCTGAGCAGGATAATTCAACAGGATTGGGAATGAGGAGGGTCTTGGGGTTGGAATATAGTTTCTGCCTCTCAGAATGGGAGAGGGCAGCTGGGGATAAGGGAGTGTGGGCTGCTGCAGACCGCCCTCCTCCTTAGTAACGTTTTCCTCACTCTTGAAATACATTCCCAGGCCTTTCACTGTGCAAAAGTGATTTTAATCAAAATGCATTGAAAGTATAATGGAATAAATTGAAGAAATGCCAGTTTTCTTCCTGTAGCTCTACCCAGATTGAGAGTTTATTAAAGTTAGTATATAAAATTCTCTTAGAAAGAGTCTCCTGCATTTCAAGTAGTGTCTTTCTTAAGGAATGTCTTTTGAAGTTGAGTTTAACTACAATGGAAATACAACATGAAAACACAGCATAAATTAGAGTGGTTATTTCTTTGCATCACTTTGTGTGTTCCTATAGCAACCCTTCCAATTTTACCTGCCCCTATTGACCAGATTTATTTTTAGTGACTGCTTACAGTGGAATGAAAAATGAAGAAGAAGAAAAAAAAATGGGAGAGGATATGGGAACCAAAGCCATCCTTTGTACTTTTTCTACCACAAGTTAACTGGATATACATGCCTCCATGCCTCAAAATAAGTGTTAAAGATTTTTTTTTCCCCTTGAATCAGTGCCCCCTAAGGTTCTGGGTCCAGGAAGTCCAGAGAAAGAGTCAGGCCCATATTCTTACCCAAAGTGTTTGAATTCTTAGACAAATGCAGGCCTATGACTATGTATGTTTGTCAAATGCAGGCTATATTTACCCAACCTAAGCTTGCAGCAACTGTGCTGTCAAGAGAAATGTAAATATTAATGAAGCATGTTTCTCAGGAAAGGATATTCAGTGAGTCTTCTTTATCTGTCAAAACTGACTCAATCAGTACACACTTTCTGGACAGATTGAATGTTTATAGAGTCATAAATTGACATTTATCTGACAATTTTTCTGTTCCTACCAAATGGCTTTCTTTATTATGCCTAGGCATTTCAATATAGGATTGATGGTTCTAAGGAGAAATTAAACATTATTTTTCAAATGAAGATAAGGGTGAAATGGGATTTATAGCTAGTGGGCCTTTCAAGAGTTTTTTGGATATTAAATGTGAATACTGGCTTAAATGAAATCTTAGTATAGAATTTCACCCTGGTCTGCAAAGATATAAAACAATCCTATTATAAAAGGACTCATTATTAAATTAATTGTGATATAACACAATATATATGTATGAAGATATGTATGTGTTATATTCTTCAAAATATTAACAGGTGATAGAATTACTTTCTGTGACGTTTTCCCCCTCTAAAATTATAAAAATAAACATACCAGAAATACCTTGTTTTCCAAAAAATAAAGCAGCTATTTTAGAAGAATAAAACTTCCATAATATATGCACACTCAGACACATTCACACACACACACACACCACACACTCCAAGTTAAATAATTCTCAAGAACAGGAGGAAACTATCTTTTCTTGTGGTCGACCATGTACCTGCTAAATGCCAATAAAAGCATATATTATAAAATTAGACATGTTATGTTTAGCTTATATTTAGCAAGATTTGTTATTGCCTCCCAGCATCAGGCTTATTAAGCAATTTCAGTCTACATTTACAATATATAGGATAGTTAAAATCCTAAAATGTGTCACAGAATTTTTGAAAGGATTTAAATATGAATTGGAAAAGTTGAATTTGGCAGCTGAAGACCCAAAGAGCCAAACACAGCAGAGAAGAAAGAGGTTTTAAGACAACATAGAAGAGAACCAATTCCTCCATCTCTTCTCCAGAAACGTCCAGGAGGCCAGGGAGAACACAGCCAATAAAAACATCTCCTGCCATGAGAGGTTATAGTCAAGTTAACAGAAACTTTATGCTGTGAACTCTCACATTTACTCAATCCCTGTTTAGGGTTGTTAAAAAGATATCTGGTAACAGAAATCAGGATGAATCTTAGGAGTAGATAGCCTGCTAGTAAGAATCTAGAAGGTCCCCAATAACACTCCCTTTCCCTTTTCTTTCTATTCCTACAAATACTTCTTGTCAACATTCACAGTCTTACCAGGTAATTAATGCCCATCATATATCTGTTCATAGGATCATCCATTTTAGATTTGATTCTTCTCAAAATGTAATTAATCTAGAAAACCTTGTAATTTAAGTTGGCATTTATGGCATATATCTGAAAGCAAGCAATTAGAGAAAACCTAAATGTCCTGACTAATCTTTCTGTATCTTCTACACACATCGCTATCAGACTTATTCCACTGTATTTTAATTTTGTACCAGATTATTAGTCCATCAGTGGACTTGGACTCGGCAGTTACTCATTGCTCAGAAATGTTTTGTTTTACTTTTTTGTTTGTTTTTAAGGATTAAGTATGTCAGAGGCTACAAAAAGTGTCGATCTCTCAGTCAGGGATTGTTTGATTCCCCCAAAACAAAATAGAGGAACACAGTAGATATCTTTTTACCTTCTTGGTCTGTTCAGCATCTTTTCCATTTAGAGATTTTCCTTTCCCTACCTGATGGAGTTGACAATAACATAGCTTCACTTTAAGTACGAAATTGCTTGGCAATTAGGCTGTCCAGAGTACCCTATCCCTGTGGAATCTTTGAGTGATTTAAGACAAGGCAGTCAGAATTCTTTTTGAGGGATTGATATGGACTTTGGAATTTAAAGTTCTTTCTCTAGAGATGAAGACTGTTGAAGATCGTTAAGGATTATCATTGCTGCCACTTTGCAGAGAACACCTTGGAGAGTGAGGCCTATGAGGGGTAAGGAGAGCCAAGGGGGAAGAGAAAATTAGTTAGATTTCCTAAGGACGTCATTAAATTCCTGGATCAAGCTGTAACCTGAAGATAAACATTCATAGCTATTCCAGACTTATGTGTCAATATGTTATTTTTGTTAGTTTTTGTTTAAGTTTGCTTCAATAGAGTCTGTCATTTATAACCTTAAAAATCTTGACCATTCCATGGGGCACCATGAAGTTTTCAAAAAATCCAAGCGTGGGAAGCAAGATACAGTTGGATGATACAGAATAGCTGAGGCAAAGTCTACCTTCTTGATTCCCTGTGGAGTTGGTGGCCTCCTGCCTCTGCTGCTTACTAATAATTTGCTTCCGTTCTTCTCTGTGAACCTGCTCTGTATGTATACATATGACTTCTCTGCTTCTGCATGTATACATATGACTTCTCTGCTTCTGCATAACAGTGGCTTATTCCTACCCTGTAAGCTAGAATGAGGAATGGGATTACTACCATTCCTCATGGTAGTAATTAGAATCACTGTTCTAATTTAAAATTCCCAGAAAAAAGAACTTGGTTAGATCCCCTAGGTGATGCCCTCTCTCACCTTCCTTCCTCCACTAGGCGTTACTTGTGTGGGATTATATGGTATGCTGGCTTTTCTGAGTTCACTCCTAGGGTAAGGACTGTGATATCTGAAAAATGCAGCATGATAGGAAAGCAATGGTTAGTATCTAAGATACGGATGATGATAATAATGATGATTATAATGGCCTTATCCAGAAACCAGATGGATCTTTTGTACTTTCTCAGATTCTCAATGCGTCATCTTTCTTCCACTCCCATAAACAATTTTTCTGCCTCAACTATTGTCTCGAATCACCTGGTAACTCCCTATTTGCTCTTTCCAAGTATGGATGAAACGTACACCCTGAAATCTGGGTTCCCAGCCAGCCACTGGTGTGACTGATGATGTGAACTGAAAGCCTTGGGAATTAATGATTTTGGGAACCAAATTAGACCAGTAGAAAATAAGAGAGGGGCATCCAAAAGAGGCATCTTCCCATCTTCTGTCTGTAGAACTGTTTAAGATATAGCTTTTCCATAGAGCCTATCAGGAGGTTTTTGTGCCTGGAGTAACCTGTCAAAGATTGGCTGCGTCTCTTTGCAGCTTCTCATGCAGAAGTGGCTAGGGAGGTAATGCATCATCTTTCAATTGCTTCCCGTCCTTTCTGGACCCAGTTTTCTTTCCTAACTTTTACTGATCGAGATTGCTCTCCCCTCAATAAAAGCATTCACACTTAAGTCTTGCCTCACGCTCTATTCCTTAGAGAACACAGAACATTAATCGACGACTTTGTACCACCAGTACTTGGCTATGTAATCCTCATTACAGTGTTCTGAGATGGTTATTAATATTATTCACATTTCAAATGAAGCCGTCAAGATTCCAGCAGGGAACAGTGTCACTCTCCCACTGGCATGATTCAGAGGGTTTATTTACAAACGAACTATTTAGAATTGTCGGGGTGGGGTAGGGAAGTCACATTTAGTACAGGAATGGGGACCTGGTGACAGAAGAGAAATTGTTACCACCTCTAGACCTGAAGGTATGAGGGCAGCAAGCAGTTAGCATAATTTGGAAGGAGAGAGCTGTGTCAAGAATGGCACGTGGGGTGGGGGGGTGGGGCAGCCACTCGTGATGAATGGACACAGGCAGGGAGATCAAGATCCTGACATCACGCTGCTCCTGCCTCCTGCTCTGCTACCCGAGCTTCCCTTTTGTCACGTCCAACCAGAGTCCGAAGGCAGTGGCTCCCGTTGATGTAACCCACAGGAGTCAGCATCCTTAGGCAGGACGGGATGGCAAAAGTGTGATCCAGAAGTGAATCTGAAGCTCAAGACAGCACTTATCTGATGGAATGCAGCAGTGGAAATTCTGGAAGAATGTAGAATCTGCCTAAGGTCATAGAGCTAATAGAAGTGTTGTTTCTTGGTTTAAAATACTGCCTTGCGCAAGTCCTGTTGGAAAGAGTCTAATTGACATTTGGGAAGCAGTCTGTATTGTTCGGCCTGATGCACTCTTTCACTTGAGCGGGATGCATGTTAGCAGACACTTCTCTGGTTAGTTTGAGTCTAGAACTGCAGTCTCCACACACCCTCGAGTGAAGCCTTATCATCATTATGCTCTTGGGTCATGGGGGTGGAAATTCCTAATGAGTGAATTATTACTCCATTCACAAAATTTTGTTTCTCCTTCTAAAACTTCAATGCAGCAACTCTTAGAGATTATTAGAATCAAATTAAAACAAATTTGACTCTTAAATTTGGAATTGTTGTCCATACAAAGTATACTTCAAAATTAACCATATGGAACATGATGTTTTTTATGCCTAAATGTAGTTTTCCATAATATATTTTTAATACATAGGCTTGCTGGAAATTTATTTCACCCTTTCCTCTTGGAAAGAGTACATTAAAATGTACTTGGCCTACTCTTTCACCTTTCAAGAGAATTAATGCTTTGCCATGGGCCATACCGCCCACACCATCTTTCCTTATCCCCTCACACAGAGTTTGCCCACAGGTAAATTAATTCCACCTAAGGTAATTTTTTTCCCCACATCTTCAGTCCTCTTCCACTTCAAGTAATCTTAGTTCCACATTTTAGTTAAATCTCCTATTTCTCTGAAATAATCCCTGAAAGGGGTTTGATGCCTGGAGCACACATTAGTGCAGGATTGCCCCCCAGCCCTTCAGAATCCAGCTTTGAAATATTTGTACTCCATGTGCCATTGCAATGAAATGACAAACCCATAGTTGCTCCTGAGGGATGAGTCTGAGGTGATTTTACATTATAGAAGTTTTATCCTTTTCTGTAATTATGTTGAGCTATATTTGCATTGTTAATAAGCTATTTCAGTTCCTAGAAACAGAAAGTTGCAAAGGTAGATCATCTATAATCCCTTCAGTTTCAGGAACCAGGGCCAGTCAAGTAAGGTGACAGGTTAAAGGTCACATAGCTACTGATTGCTGTGTGATCGTCTCTTTTTTTAGAGTTTTTGGACATCAAAGAAAGTGTGTAATAAATTACAATAGCACAACATCCCAATATCCCAGAAGCATAAGTCACCATGTACTCAATGACTAAGGTCTGGGTGTCCCTGTAGAAATCCCTAGAGTTTCCAAAGCCAACATCACCAAGAATTGCTATGCCCAAACTTGATTTTATCTCCCACACATTCTTCTTCAAAGGCCCATCTAAAGGAATTGTTTTGGAGATTGAGTGTAAGCAGATCTCTTCACGTAATATACTTCTGTAACAGTAAAGAATAAATTACTAACCATATAGCAATTGCTAATTTGCTGCTGCTTCTGAATCCATGTGTCAAAGGCAGTTATCTCACGGATAATCGACCCCACTTCCTTGTTCTTCAACAACAGCAGCAAAGAAAGACTTTGCATGAGGAAGTGAGGAAGGTCCTTATTCCAGGACACATGCAAAGACCCTCAGAGATTTTCTCCTGCAGAGAGAGAGTTCTGGGGTTCTCCCAAATGCCATTCCTCTTATAATATAGCAGCAAGAGGTTGGTTGGCCTTCAATGTCTGTCTGACTTCAAGACTTTCGTTATTTCCCTTCCATCTTCTTGGCATGTGGTGAGGATTGGTGTGTTTGGAAATATTCACAAGAAATCAAAATATAATACAAATATGAAAGGGTACAAAAAAAACGAAAAACGTACTTTAACCTGACTAGTATTATCCCTTTGATTTCCTTTGTATTCAAGATTTTGTATATTTTTTCCCTTTGACACTGATGGCCCTCCCTCTTATACATACCCCAACCCTTTCAGGTTTCAAGGCTCACAGTTACATTAAACTCACCTCCAGACTGCATCATTCTCATGTTTTCATTTAAAATCTCTTCTCTTCCAGTTCTTTGGATAGTCTGACTGGGTGATATATTTTCTTAAACTCCCCCTTGATTTTGCTAAATCTCTCTCTTTTCTCTGAACGAGGATAAGACTCTGTATTAGGCATAGTGCTTTTCAAAATATTGCTTGAACAGATCTGATTAAGTATGATTAATTCCCTGGATGTTTATATTGAGTACACTCATGGTTGCAATCCTCAAGCCATTTACAGTCTATCAGTGGAGATTTTTTTAAATCTCTTTTACCGCTTTATAAAAAGCTCAATTTATGTCCATGATTTTTATACAATTTGTCAGTGATTAATGTGAAACAGATACTCAGTAGAATTGTTGAGTTGAGTTCTATCATGTCATATAATTGGCTCTTTAAGTTAACACAGTGCTTCGGTATCTCATAAGGAGTGACAAAAAGAAAAATTGTATGTGGATATGCTAGTGTCATTCCTTTTTTGGGGGGCAGTTTTACCACTAATTATTTGGGACAAAAAGTACATTTCTTTTTTTAATTTCAGTTTTTATATACATTACATCTTAGTTCTTATCCTCTTCCGATCTTTGATTCAACAGTCTCTATTTTGAGTAAAATAGAGACTGTTGAATCAGAGTAAAAATGTGTACTCTGAAAATAAAGAGCTCTGGAGTCCATCTCTATCTTTTTTTGGTGGGGTTTAAATCAGTATATGACTTTGGATCAGAGAAACCTATTTTTGTCTCATACTAGTCAGAATGGTATTGAAAAATTTTACTCAAATTCTCTCAATCTGTTTCTTCATCTGTGATATAGGGATAATATTAACATTCTCTCAAATACTGAAAATGAAGTGAGAAGATACATTTAAAATCCCAATTTATAGTATGTATACAATAAGCTAAAATTTATTATTATGTAATAAGCAAAGTCTATACCCATTTAGAGCACTGGCAAACTTTCTCTGTAATGGGTGAGATAGTATGTTTTTTCGGCTTTGGTGGCCTTATCTCTGTTACAACTATTCAACTCTGCCATTGTAGCATAAAAATAGCCATATGTAAAAAAGGGAGTATGATTGTGTTCTAATAAAACTTTATTAGAAAAATAACAAGTGGTTGTCTGGGTTTGGCCTGCGGGCTGCAGCTGAAGAGCTCTGATTTAGATTAGTGCACCTACCCTTTGCTATTGTCTCCTTATGTACCCCATTCCTACTTACTCTCCCTAAGTAAATTCAGTAACTGGCTCATAAAGATTTTATTTTTTCTTATTTTTATTTATTCATTTTAATTGAAGTATAGTTGATTTACAACATTAGCTTCAGGTGTACAGCATAGCGATTCTATATTTTTATAGATTATACTCCATTTAAAGTTATTATAAAATATTGGCTATATTCCCTAGTGTACAAAATGTCCTTGTAGCTTATTTATTTTATACATACTTGTTTATAACTCTTAATTCCCTACCACTATCTTACCTTGCCCCGTTCTCTCTCCGCACTGGAAACCACTTGTTTGTTCTCAATATCTGTGAGTCTGTTTCTCTTTTGTTATATCCATTCATTTTTTAGATTCCACATATAAGGGATAACATAGAGTATTTGTCATTCTCTTTCTGACTTATTTCACTAAGCATATACCCTCCAGGTCCATCTTTGTTGTTGTAAATGGCAAAATTTGATTCTTTTTTATGGCTGAGTAATATTCCATTGTATGTATGTATCCCGTCTTCTTTAACCACTCATCTGTTGATGAACAGGTTGCTTCTATGTCTTGGCTATTATAAGTATGCTGTTATGAATATTGGGGTGCATGTATCTTTTCAAATGAGTGTTTTCATTTTCTTTGGATGTATATATACCCAGGAGAGCAACTGCTGGATCTTTTAGTAGTTCTATTTAGAAATTTTTGAGGAATCTGCATACTGTTTTCCACAGTGGCTGCACCAATTTACATTCCCACCAACAGTGTACTAGGCTTCCCTTTTTGCCACATCCTCACCAACATTTGTTATTTGTGGTCTTTTAGAAGGTAGCCATTCTGACAGGTGTGAGGTGATATGTCATTGTTGTTTTGACTTGTATTTCTTAGATTAGCAATGTTGAGCATCATTTCATGTGCCTTTTGATGTGTCTGTCGGGGAATGTGGGTTCTGCATCCTACTCCACCATCTTGATCTCTCCTCATAATATCTTTTAAATGTATTAAAATGTATCAGATATAAAAGTGTACTCATAATAATGAATCAAATACCTATTAACAGCCACCCAGATAGAATAATATAAAATATTTACAAATATGGACTGAAGTGGCCTAAGTATCCTTTCCTAATTCCATTCAACTCCCTATACTCAGAGAAAAATGCTGTCCTCATTTATTGTTCATCATTCCCTTAGGTGACCTTATGCTTTTGCCAATTTTTTTGTATATTCTTAATAAATACAGAGTTGTGTTTCACTATTATAAAATTCCGCATGTGTGTGTAATATAATACCTATTGCATGTATCCTGTCTTTTTCACTAAATATTGAGTGTTTAAGATCAATCTATGTGGATATATGTAGATGGAGTTTATTAATTTACACTGCTGTATTATATTCTAACACATGAATATACCATTATATATATATATATATACATATATATCTTAGTCCATAAAGATTTATGTTACTTCTACTTTTTTTTTCTGTTGCAAATACTTTTGCTATGCACATTCTTATACACATCTTTTGTATGTGTGAGGATTTATCTAGAATATGTACGTAGGATTAAATTGCTAAATCATCTTGTACTTTTCATTATTTTGCTAAATAGGTCTTCAAATTGACTATAGCAACTTGCCCTCTACTAGTATATATTAATGTTTCAGTGCATTTACATGCATTTTTTAGTGTTAGATATTCACTATCTGTTGGGCACCAAATGGTATTTTATTATGGTTTGAATATGCATTTCTTTGATTACTGGTGCTCATTTTTTCATATATCTATTGATTCTTATTCAGTTTAGATTCTGATTCTGTGGAGTGACCATATGTAACTATTGTCAGTTTTTCTGTTGAATTGCCTGTCTTTTTCGTATAGATTGAAAAGTGTTCTTTATATATTGTAAATTGCAATCTCTTGGGATTTACTCAGTTTTAAAATAATCTTCCAGTGACTGAGGTTTAACATTGTTTAATGCCTTTTGATGCACAGAAGAATTAAAAACTTCATATACTATCTAATTTAACAATGTTTTTCTCTGTGCCTATATTTATGTCATTTTTAGAAATAGTTTCAGTATCAATTCCATAAAAACATTCCTTTTAAAAGTTTTAAAGTTTTTTTGTTTTTTAACCTGTACATTCGTACTTTTTATTTGGAATTGATTTTTGTGTTTTATTTTATCAGATAAGGATACAATTTAATTTTTTTCTATGTGAATAAGCTATTTTCCTAGTATGATTTATTAAATAATTAGTTCCCTCTGCCCATGATTTTCACTGTTTATTTATTTATATAATATACTTACCTATGTGAATTTTCTGTTTCATGAGTCAGTTTCCTTGTGTCTGTGACAATACCATGTTTCTTAATTACTTTAGTTTCATAATAGCCTGATGTCTGTAGGACAAATAGTTTGTGTCTTGCCTATTCTTGGTTGTTGGCTTTTTTGTGTAAATTTTCTTGACAGGTTTCCTGAAAAAATCCCTGACTCTCTGCTTTTCTATATACTTTTTTATAGGTTTCTTAAAAAAAAATCTGTTGGGGATTTTGATTGGAACTCCATCTAATTTTAGATTAATTTGGGGCATACTGATAGCTTTATGCTATTGAATCATTTTATCTGTGAACATGTATATGTTTCCAATGTTTAAATTTACTTAAGTAGAATTTTATGATTTTTCTATTGTTAAAAAAGTACTCACTATTCACATCCCTTAAGTTTAGTCTAGTAACTTATACTTGCATTGCTATAGAAAATGATATATTTTATTTAACAAGATTTTATATTTTACTTAATAAGATTTTACCACTCTATGTGGCCACTGTGTAGGTATGTAGTTGATAGCTGCCTATTATTTTTATATGCAGCAGTCTTGCCAATTACATTACTTATAATGATTTCTCTGTAGAGTATGTTGGATTCTTTCATTCAGACAATTTTATCAAATACAAGTAATGACAGTTTTGTGTCTTTCTCTCCATTCCTTACATCTTACACTATAGTGTTGGCATATTAGTCCCATACAGGCCTTTGGTCTTTTTTTTTTAATTTATTTTTTATTTTTTTTTTAACATCTTTATTGGAGTATAATTGCTTTAAAATGGTGTTTTAATGTGAGGGAGAAATCAACCTTGGACTTACTTTATTAATTAATTTATTTTTGCTGTGTTGGGTCTTAGTTTCTGTGCGAGGGCTTTCTCTAGTTTTGGCAAGCGGGGGCCACTCTTCATCACGGTGCACGGGCCTCTCACTATCGCGGCCTCTCTTGTTGCGGAGCACAGGCTCCAGACACGCAGGCTCAGTAGTTGTGGCTCACTGGCCTAGTTGCTCCGCGGCATGTGGGATCCTCCCAGACCAGGACTCGAACCCGTGTCCCCTGCATTAGCAGGCAGATTCTCAACCACTGCCCCTGGATTAAAGTAAGCCCCTGGACTTACTTTAATCATTGTCATTATAGCAGAAGAATATAATTCCTAAAATTTCTAACAGATACACAAAGATTGTTTCTGAGATGGGGATGATACAGACAGTGCTTTGATTTATCAACTTTTAATTGCCAGACCATTTGGAGAAAGAAAATTCTGTCTTTTTGCTTGGATTGTTAAACTAATAGATGATACATTTAGAGATATAGCAGCCCATTGTTGCCACTGGCTTAAGCTTGCCTGTAGAAGAAGCTAACACAGGAATGTAGATCCCAGAGGAAAGTGAGAAATAGATTCATGATGACATCATGAGCATGACCTTGACTACATTTTTCAGTTATGCAAGCCAGTAAATTACATGTCTTGATTAAGTCTGTTCAAGTTGTATGATTGTCACTTAGGCTAGAAGAATCTGCCCCAAATCTTTCCCAGGCCTACTCATCTTTCTCAGCAGCACTCTGTCTGTTGCTTAATGTCTCTCACCTTTCTCTAAGGCTTCTGATACTATGTTCCTCTTGCCTACCCATTGGGCTGCCTCCACTATCTAGGTTCCTCAATCAGCCTAATCTAACCACCAGAGTAAACTGCCCTGCTCTGTTTAGGGAGGCCAACTCTTAGCCACAACTGCCCAGGATACACTTGAGTAGTCAGCATTACAATATTATCACCATCCATGTTATTTACACATCTATCTTGCAAATGAACAAAACGTCTTATTCAAAATTGCCCATCATAAAATAACATTTTTCGTTTGTATGTTCTCCATGAATTTCATAGTTTGTTCATCTGTTTATCTCTTTTACTAAACCAAGAAATCCTTGAGGTTGTCCATATGTAGCCTAAGGACCTAATCAGTGCTGGGCACCCTGGAGATAGGCAGTGGTGGTTGAATTGAAATTACTGACCATTCAATATGATCCTATAAAGATATCTAGTTTGCACATAAAAGATTGTGTTTTGTACTTAATAACTAATGTTAAGCAAATTCCACATTGTAGACAGAAGAAAAAATGAATTTCAAAGGTCCTCTTTATATTGGGAAATATTAGGTCTTTCCCAGTCAAAATTTTGAATAAACCTCGTTGAGAATACACCAATAATTTAATTCAGTTTCCAAGGGAACATTTTGTCACAGCAAAAGTTGTATACAGAATTCTCCTGTGCCTTCATGTATGTTCCTTTTCTCAGGGAGTGAAATACTTGAGATTTAAATTCTGACTACAAATTGGAATCATTTATTTGTGAACATGTAGACACAAAAGCAAAAATGGAACAGGACTAAAAAGAAACCAGATTTCCTCTGAGACTTTACTTGGAGGTTTTTTTTTCCCCCCCTCTTGCAGCTTTTAGAGAAATAATAAATTGCCTACCATCCTGTTTCTTTCCTTTCCTTTTATGTGTACGAAAGCTTGGGTGATCAAGGAAGAGTGAAAACCAAGGCTGAAGCATATATCCATTACTGCAGTTGCCTTCAACTAGCAAGTCACAAATTCAATCAAAACACAACCCTAGTGCATTTACCTTTTCATCCTTTCTTATACACTTATTTTGTAACTACTTACAAATACATGTGGAATGCTTCAGGTAGTATTTCTGCTATTACCAAATCTTTCTACTGATTTCTCATCACTGTACACTTGGGTGCAACATTCAAAAGATAATGGAGTAAGAAAAGAGAAAAGAAGCAAACTGTGACATCAGTAATAACACTTGGGCCTGGATACCTCTGGACTTTCTCATCTTTTTAGCTGTAACACTAAGTAAGCTATCTCTTTGATCGTAGCTTAGTTTGTTGTTTCATAATTTTTCTCCTTTGAGAGTGTGACACTATTTTCTTACTGAACATTTTTTAGGGGTCATTGATTGACTATTTCCAGAGGCTATAAATCTTTTAAAGACAGCAGAAATCAGTGAGGCATAAGGAGAAATTTATATTGGATCAAATATAGTTTACATATGAATAAAATATAAAAAGCTTGGATAAAAATGTAATTGAACAACTCAGTGTGTCATAGTTTGCCATCCACAACACTGCTCTTGGTAAATAAAATAAAGTAAGTGAAGAAAAGCAAAATGAATCCTCTAAGTGAGGAAACCATTGATTAAGGTTAAGGATTCCGGAAATTTTTTCTGTCAAGCATCATTTTGTTTTCCTTAGAAGGATACGCTGCCAAACCTCTCTGTGTCCTCTATAGTTGAGTAAATCTGTTTAGAAAGTGACTAAAACACCAATAAAATGAGATTTCAGCTGGGTTTTGAATATTTTTCATGGTAATTATTAGACCTATTAGGTGTTGACAGAAAGGAAAAGCTATTGGGCTATTATTAGTTCTAAGAATTCCCCTAATTTTCCACAAAGATTCATCAAAATAGTGAGTGTTGTATTATTCACTGTTACTGGATGATGCTAGAGTCACTGAACAATTTATTGTCCATGTGTATGTATACACATGGTAGGAAAATCTTTTCCCCATCATAATATTAATCCAATTTTGTGGTAATTAATTACTTAATATCTGCCTTCTCTGTTAAGCTGTAGATTCTAAATGGACAGGAATTAATTATTATTTTTTTGGTTGTATCATGTAATCTGGCACACGTTGGGTACCCAGTAAATAATTCTTGAATGAATGAATAAATTGATGAATCAAAGAAAAAATCATTAAGTGGGGTTGCCCAATAGTATTTTGGTAATTCATAGGAATATTTAGGATTGACTGCGCTTGTACATAGGTAGGCAGTATAATTTATTCTTTTCTTTCTTTTTTTTTTACTAGGTAAACATTTCAGGACTCCCTACTATAATAATGGAGTCTATGATAGAAAGACTCCATTATTATTGTAGAATATAAAGTATTCTGTATACCTTACATAAAAATATATAGAGTATAGTATAACATATGTAGTATAGTATATTCTATACTCTGTAGAGATATAAAATATTTTCAGGTGACTGTTTCTCTAGAAGAGGAGCCTGAGATTCCGAGATGTTATTCAGCTTCCTTGATTCCTTGCTAGAACAGAGTTAAAACTGTACCCCAGAGCCTTTGCCTTTTTCAGAAGCCCTGTACTAATTTGAAAAAGTTTTAGGTTGGAATGCTACCGGTTGGAAATGATACAGGAAAAGGAGCTCTAATCTCATACTTTACTCTCAAGTTTTACCTCAGAACATTCTAGAACCTAGGGCAACAGAGAGAGCCCTTTCACTAGGGAGCAATAGTATTTTCAAAGGCCAGATTTTATAGGCATAGTTTTTTAGTTTGTTATTACCGTTAGAGAAAAACTCTTCTTCAGGGCAAGCAGCTTTTTGCACACTACTTAAAAATACAATTAGCCTTGATGTAAGTTTAACAATACTGTCTTTTTCCACTTGCCATTCTTAGCAATAGAAAACCAATTTTTCTTCAGAATACATTTCCATTTCTTCCAAGGCAGAAAAATAGGAAAGACGTACAGGGTGAAATATTAAATTCTGACCCAAGGATTATTTTTACAATGGTAGCATAAAATTCTAAAGATAGGTATTTATGATGGAAAACCTGACATATTTTCACCTCACAGAATCACAGGAAGTAGTAGTAATATAATTCTATTCATTCATTTTCCCCAAAACTAATTATTAGGGTCAAACTCCAAAGGAATATTACTTAGGAAAGGAGAAAAGACAGAATCCACTGATTTCTACATCACTATAGATGAACAGTGAATAACAATGAATATAGAAGGGCCATTTGTGCACCTCAGAGGAAGAATCTGTTCAAGTTGACAATGTCCTGAGACAAAACAGAAAGCACTTTATAAAACAAAAGCTGCTTATTCAAAACATTGTTGCTTTATTCATCTCTTGTTCTGTAAAGTTGTGTACTTGGGATGGATGATAATGACTCTTGCTAAATAAATATAAGATAGAACAAATAGTGAATATTCCATTTTGTTCAGAGCAGATCCCCTGCAAAGAAAATGATGGCTGTTAAAAATGCCTCCTGCGACTTTTGGAGGTGGGAATGACTGCTAATGCATCAATTAGATGCCTTATCTTCCGTTCCCTTTGTACTAAATAGTATTGAACAATTAACTTGCATCACACAGTACCTGAAATACCTCTGGATAATAAATGGCACTTATAGGAGCCCACGTTATTTCTGAAAATGTGGGGGGGGGGGTTTTTTGATTCCTAGTAAAAATTTTAGGGCAGATATTTCTGGTGAAATAGTTAATGTATGTATAACTAAACAGAAACAAATGTCTTCCAGAGAAATTTTTTTTCTTCATGCATCAGTTGGCTTTGTAAAACTGCTGATAGGAAGTGCCTTTAATCTTTGAAACTTTGCTAAAAATATAGAACTTACTTCTCTATCTCTGAGACAGGACTTTCAATATGAGTTTGAATTCAGGATTGAACAATAACCTTAATATAAGAGATAGAAATTTAAAAATTTTAGAAATTTTTTGAATGTATTACTTTTGAATATAAGCTATTTTCCTGAAGCGCTCATAGTATTGCATGTTAAACACAAATATATTTAACTTTTAAAATGACTTAATTCTTGTGATCATCATGCAGTCACTTTTTATTATCAACAATTTGGAGAGGCTACTATATATAAGATATTGGATAAAATAAACATAGTTGTTTCAGTGAGGGTCCTTCTAAACAAAATGCTTTTAATCCTACATGATAGAGAAAAAAATAATAATGTTCATGTCAATGAAAAAATGACTATAGTTATTCAGAGAAAGGAGATATTATTTAAAGTTGGGGCTTGGATAAAGAAGATGGAATTAGAAAATAATAGTTGTACTTTTTGTAAAACTATTTCAGAAATGGTTTTCCTAGGTTTTTCTTCTATGTATATATCATTATCAGGAAGCCTTAGTAATTTTTCTTTCTACAAATCTTCACCATGAAATCACCACAAAACCAGAGAGTTTTGCATTTCCTTAAAATTTCAAACTTGATGTAGGATTCAGTAAGATGCAAATACTGTTTTTCTTATGTTTTGATGAAAAACTGACCTTTCATTCACATAACTTGGCTTGTTTTTCTTTACCAATGTACTAAGTAGTCCTGATTGAAAGAATGCACCATAACTATAACCAGTATTGATAAATGGTAGCTTTTGTGTTACCTGAGATAGCAACAGATTCATTTCATCTTTTCTGGAGATCTTTTATGAACGCCTGTGAGTTTAAAATACTTCCATCCTTTCCCCACTTTCCTCTTTCCCTCACTTCCCTTCTTTTCCTCCCTTTGTTTTTTTTTTTAAATGAAATTCTATGCAAATCTTCTGCAGTTTAAATACTGGAAACTAAGGCATCAAATTGCATTAAGGATGTCAAATGCTTCTTCATTTTAAATTCATTTTGAATTCGGAGGCCCTGCCAAATGCAATCTGTAGCTCAACGCAAAGTACTTGCAAGTGTGACTATCTAATCCTTTTTGGGGGAAGGTTTAATCAGATATAGTGTTTGAAGTAAGTGGATAATTTCTTTGTCCACAGATAATTCACCAAAGCAGATATTCACCACATGGGTATCTCTATTGACAGAGTTTTATTATGACAACTAATTATTCAGGATGTTCTGTATATTTGGCTTATTATGGGACAAACATTTGAGAACAGGCAAAACAAAGTACATACAGAAGGCGTGTCTTAAGCAAACTACTAAAGGAATATGTCACCTTATCCTGACTCAGGATTCTGTTTGGACTCAACTATGCCAACAGAAAAAGATTTGGCAGTGATTTACATGAACTTTACATGGTATATCATACAGATTCTAAGAGAAACAACCTGAATGACTGAGCTAATCCAAATATTAAGCTGATATGTGTATAGTTTTATTCTGAAAAAAAATAATTTCAATAAGTTTTATTTTTACCAGGTTACTTGATATTAGGAGATCTACAGTAGGCTTCAGTTGTCTTCATTAATCCTAACTATTCCATTATGTACTGAAAACCACCTTCAACTACAATGATCTGCCTGTTTTTGTTTCTTTTCATGCACTGGAGGAAGTTTAACTTTGAGAAAATTCACTGGTTAAATTGCCTATGACTTTGGGATATCTCTTCTCTCTGCACATTTTTTCCCAGGGTAGCAGTTTGCTTTCTCTCCTCTGAGTTATGTCCTACTTTTTATTTATTTATTTTTTCTTTAGCTGTTGGGGGTAGGAGTTTATTAATTAATTTATTTATTTTTGCTGTGTTGGGTCTTCGTTTCTGTGTGAGGGCTTTCTCTAGTTGTGGCAAGCGGGGGCCACTCTTCATCGCGGTGCGCGGGCCTCTCACTATCGCGGCCTCTCTTTTTGCGGAGCACAGGTTCCAGACGCTCAGGCTCATAGTTGTGGCTCATGGGCCTAGTTGCTCCGCGGCATGTGGGATCCTCCCAGACCAGGTCTCGAACCCGTGTCCCCTGCATTAGCAGGCAGATGCTCAACCACTGCGCCACCAGGGAAGCCCCTATGTCCTACTTTTTAAAAGATGTTTGATTAACATTTATCTTGCCCCAAACCTGTTCATTTAACAACCTCACACCTATGCCCCTTTGTTCTAGGATCCTTTCAGCACATAGGGATGGAAATCTATGTTTACAATTTCATTTGTGTTTTTCACTGAGATTTAAATTCCGAGACCGTCTCTTCTACTTTTACTATATTTTCCCAGGGTACGTGTTACACAGAAATGTGGAGATGGTGGGTTATCATAAATGTTACCTGATGGACTGATGTAATGAAGAGTTCACCATCACCCCCTTGTTTTTAAGAATTCCCATGTGTATGGCATTTTCTTGTACCACTTCTGGCCATAAAGCCATAGAAGCTGTTTCAAATGTGATGATTATTTTTGGATTGACTTCTTTCCTTAATAATTCATTTTGTAATCATGGTCTCTTACATATGTACTTCCCTTTCTCCTGGGTGGCAAGGGTCAGAGGGCTCAGATTCTCACACAGTGAGAGTGATGTCTTGGTAAGATTCCCATCGCTGACTGGAATAATAAGTGAAGCTCATATGCAGAATGTATGATGTCTAAAAAATTAATATGAAATAGAGGCTAAAGATGTAATTTTAGTTTAGTTACTTCTGGATATGTTTTCCTGGGCCTAAGGCTGGTTACAAGAGAGAGAAAGAACAATTGTATTTTTATCCATATGGTTACTGTTAGTGTCTGATTATTACCTAAAACTCCTTGCCCATGTTTCAGCAGAGAATAGTTGCTCCCAGAAGGCCAAGAGTTCCTTTCAGGCACTGAAATTCAATTGACTCCCCAGCTAAAGCCCCAGTGGGAGCTGCCCAAGAGTATCTGAGGGCAGGATTTGGACACTTGTGAATTACAGCCTGTTGGTTTCAGGCTTCGCATTTGTTGCTCTTAGTTCCCAAGTGGCACGTATTGCCTTTGTCCTACTGATCACACTATTTTATGGATGTAAGACAAATGGTTCCAGGTTCTCTGTTAGCAAAGCAAAGGCATTTTTAAAGTTCATTTTTAAAGTTATTTTCTGTTCATTTGTAGTATCACAGAGCTATATTGACAAAATCTATAAACTCACCATCTATAGGGCTTCAGTGGTAAGTTACAAAACTCCTGTTGCTGATTGATTTTTATTTTCAGCATCCCATCCCCTTCATTACTTGACATATGCTATCCCTTACTGCTCTAGTGCTTAAACATATCTCTACTGAAACATTGTTTTAGCTGCAATGCAATTTTTATCATCATTCAAAATGTATAATGATAAAGTTATATAAAACTATTATCTTCTCTTAGGTTCCAAGCAGTAAATAAAGACCACAGGTAATAGCTCCTAAGCTAAATATTGTCCTAAGTCCTGAATGTAATGATATTTAAAGTTACTGTAAAATTCAGGCTCTTGAGTTAGGACCATCTACTCAGAGAAATTATACTTTGAAAATACTAGGTTATCTCAGAGCCTTTACAATTAAATATGAGGAAAGTAATCAGAATAACCAAAGTCTTCTTTCCCATGGGAGTTTTGTTCTCCTTGCTGAGTACCCTTGAGAATGCCACTTTGGGGGTTGATAGGAACCTTGCTCCCTTCTACTCTTACAGACGTATCACTTACTCGTAGTTCTGCCACGACACGTGAATTATTAGGCCAAGGGGGTAAGGCCTTTGGATAGGACACTCCAATAGATAATAGGTTCAAGAGCTGCGACTTGATGAATAGCTTTATTTTCAGACTCTTAAATAAGTGGAAAAGGATCATATGATAGACTTCCCTATCCAGAAAGGTCACACACAGTACAGCTTTTCTCAGCATAAAGTCTGTATCTATCTGTTGTACAGAACAAACAATTGTTATTGGTTTCTATCACATCTCTTCATCCTTACCCATGGTGGTTGTTAGGATAGAACTCTGTATTAGTCTTCTAGGGCTACCATAACAAAGTACCGTTGACTGGGTGACTTAAACAACAAAAATTTATTTCTCACAATTTCAGAGGCTAGAAGTCTGAGATCAAGGTGTTGGCATGGTTGATTTCTTCTGAGGTCTCTATCCCTGGCTTGTAAATGGCTGTTTCCTCTTTCCCATGTCTTCTTCTGTGTGTGTCTATGTCCTAATCTCTTCTCCTTACAAAGATACCAGTTAGATTAGGGCCCACTCTGTTGACTTCATTTTAACTTAAATCTTTAAGAACCCTGTCTCCAAATATAGTCACATTGTGAGGTGCTAAGCATTAGGACTTCAATATATGAATTTTGAAGGAATACAGTTCTTAAAAATTTTACATTACTTGTGATCCTGTTAAGCACTGTCAAAATATGCAGTTGTGTGGCTGATAAAGGCAACACTCTATATGGATTTTTTTTCTTAATTGCTATTTTTAAGCTTATATTTAAATATAAAGTTCCTTTGTTTTTCTGCTTTGTGTCTGATTTAGTTGTTTTCAAGGAACAGAGAAAGTCAAAAGAAACCTTTTAAAATGTTGAGCCACACACACCCCCAAAGTGGCCTAGATAATTAACAAGATTGTGGGATAGTGGAAGAAGCATCAAGTCTTCCCAATGAAAAATAATTTCCCTTAATTAATTAAAATCCAGGAACAGTGTGGAATATTATAGATTTATTTATTGCTCACTCAGAAAAGGAAAATGGAAAAAAAAAAACCCTTTTATATTTGAAGATATTCTCTCAGCCATTACATTTGTCTGACCAGCTCAAATCTCTGTATTTGCTTTTTTAACATTTGTCTCTCATCACTTTTAAGACAATTTACAGATCTTTGAAAGTCATAAGAAAGTGGAAAAATTCAACTAATTGGTCGATAGATTACTTCCTCTAATATTTAATACTTTTCAGCACTGAAGAAAAATAAAGAAGGATTACTCATTCTTACATTAAAAAAGAGATTTTATTATTTGTTCTAAATTGCTTACTGTCTATTCTTCATGGCCGGTTAGTCCACTGATATTGTGAACTACTCATATGGTGTTTCAGTTTTGCTAACTTGCCCTTCTTATCTTGCTGTGTTTTTACCTAAAGTTGCAAAAATTTATAATTTCTATACCATTTCCTCTGGTGTGTGTGTACATATATATTTTCCCCCAGCATAATTGGCTGAACTGAGGGAATTGGCTATCGGGAAAGGTATTATAGATATTTTCCTTTGAAAATATTCAATAATTTCTGAGACATTCACCTTAATTCATTAAAGAACCATGATTCAAAAGTATTATATTAATCAATTGTGCAGCTAATTATACTACAAAACTGTCTTTCCTTGTCCCCGTGTGTTTTTGAACAGTGATGAAAAGAATAATAAAGCCTAGGCAGAATATTACAAATATTACAGCAATCATTCCACATGTATTTGCCTGTAATTTTGAGTGAGATGTGGAAAAAGGAAGTTGAAGAGAATAAATCAGAGTTATAAAAGAGGATTGAATTTTCAGGGGATAAAATAGTTCCTACCTCATTTATTAGCAAATCTTTTTTTTTTTCTCCCCTTCCCTTCCCTTCTTCTATCCCTTCTTTTAAAAATATATTTGTATACTCTGTTTACAATGTACCAGACTAGAACTCTCAGCAATATCCTTGGGCTTTGACTAAGTTGACCAACGCCATTATCTTGCTTTTGTTTTCTGACAAAATTCCAGCTCAACTCAAGTTTTGGTTAGGAACAACACTGCAATGAGGAAGAACCACTGAAGGCTGTAGCCTGCAAAAATTTTACACACTCTGATAAGATTTTAGACTGGAGTGAAACTGAGGCTCTTGTAAAAAGAAGAAATGCCAAATGAGAGTGGAGGGTGTGTGATAATCTGTTTATCATCAGGATCACAGCAAAGGCCAGGAGAGTGAAGCAACATGGACTTTTGTTTTATTCTATTCAGCTTCCACATCCCAAGGATTGGCATGGCCTTCTAATTTAACCTTTGGTAATCTAAAAAGGGAAAATGAAGCTCCGATGAATTTTTTTAGGGGAATAAACTATTTTAAAAAATATGTTTTCAGCAAAGGCAGAGTTGAATTAAGTAATGGTCTGAGAGGGCTCAAGTATCATTAGCTTAGTTGCCCAAAAGGGATGCGGTTTGATTGTAAAGGTGCATTTTTATAGATTTTGGGCTGGGAAAACAGATCCTGGTTTCTGAAGAATTTGTGTTAAAAACAGCACTAATAGGGAATGCTAACAGTAGATAGCACTGACTGACAGATGTGTGCATGCCATCCTGATAAATGTATTTTTCTTCTACAAATTGCTTTATAATAGCCCCATTTTCTTTATTAAATTTTTTTAAAATTTTAGATTAGAGTATAATTGAGTTACAATGTTGTGTTTCAGTTGTACAGCAAAGTGATTCAGTTATACATATACATATGTTTATTCTTTTTCAGAATCTTTTCCCATTTAGATTATTATAGAATATTGAGTAGAGTATCCTGTGCTATACAGTAGGTCCTTGTTGATTATCTGTTCTATATATAGTAGTGTGTAAATGTTAATCCCAAACTCCTAATTTATCCCTCCCCCCATTTGTTTTCTCTTTTGTAAATAAGTTCATTTTATCTTTTTTTTTTTAGATTCTGCATATAAGTGATAACATATGATATTTGTCTTTCATTGTCTGCCTTATTTCACCTAGTATGATAATCCCTAGATTATCTATCCATGTTGCTGCAAATGTCATTATTTCATTCTTTTTTTTTTATTGTCGAGTAATATTGCATTGTATATAGGTACCACATCTTATTTATTCATTCATCTGTTGATGGATATTTAAGTTGCTTTCATGTACTGGCTACTGTAAATAGTGCTGCAATGAACATTGGGGTGCATATATCTTTTTCAAATTATGTTTTTCTCTGGATACATGCCCAGGAGTAGAATTTCTGGGTCATATGGTAGTTCTATTTTTAGTTTTTTAAGAAACCTTCATATGTTTTCCATAGTGGCTGTACCAATTTATATTCCTACCAACAGTGTAGGAAGGTTCCCTTTGTTCCACACCCTCTCCAGCATTTATTGTTTGCAGACTTCTTGATGATGATCATTCTGACTGGTGTGAGGTGATACCACATTGTAGTTTTGATTTATATTTCTCTAATAATTAGCGATGTCAAGCATCTTTTCATGTGCTTTTTGGCCATCTTATGTCTTCGTTGGAGAAATGTCTATTTAGAGCTTCTGTCCATTTTTTGATTGAGTTGTTTGTTTGTTTTTGATATTGAGCTGCATGAACTGTTTGTATATTTTGGAGATTAATCCCTATCAGTCACATTATTTGCAAATATTTTCTCCCTTTCTGTGGGTTGTCTTTTTGTTTTGTTTCCTTTGTGGTGTAAAAGATTTTAAGTTTAATTAGGCCCCATTTGTTTATTTTTGTTTTTATTTTCATTATTCTAGGAGATGGATACAAAAAGCTATTTCTGTGATTTATGTCAAAGAGTGTTCTCCTTATGTTTTCCTCTAAGAGTTATAGAATCCAGACTTACATTTAACTCTTTAATCAATTTTGAGTTTTTGTGTATGGTGTTACAGAGTGTTCTAATTCCATCCTTTTACACATAGCTGTCCACTTTTTCCCAGCAATGCTTACTGAAGAGAGAGTCTTTTCTCCATTATATATTATTGCCTCTTTTGTCTAGATTAATTGACCATGGATGCATGGCTTTATTTCTGGGCTTTCTACCCTGTTCCACTGATCTACAAGTCTGTCTTTGTGCCAGCACCATATATTTTTTTTTTTTTAAGAAAAAAATTTTTTTTAATTAATTAATTTATTTTTGGCTGCGTTGGGTCTTCATTGCTGTGTGTGGGCTTTCTCTAGTTGCAGCGAGCGGGGGCTACTCTTTGTTGCAGTGTGCGGGCTTCTCATTGCGGTGGCTTCCTTTGCTGTGGAGCACAGGCTCTAGGCATGCAGACTTCAGTAGTTGCGGTGCACGGGCTCAGTAGTTGTGGCTTGCAGGCTCTAGAGCACAGGCTCAGTAGTTGTGGCGCACGGGCTTAGTTGCTCTGCGGCATGTGGGGTCTTCCCGGACCAGGGCTCGAACCCATGTCCCCTGCGTTGGCAAGTGGATTCTTAACCACTGTGCCACCAGGGAAGTCCCACCATATTGTTTTAATTACTGTAGCTTTGTAATATAATATGAAGTCAGGGAGCCTGATTCCTCCAGCTCTGTTTTACTTTCTCAAGATTGCTTTGGCTATTCAGGTCTTTTGCATTTCAATACAAATTTTAAAATTTTGTTCTAGTTCTTTGAAAAATGCCATTGGTAATTTGATAGGGATTGCATTGAATCTGTAGATTGCCTTGGGTAGTATAGTCATTTTATATTAATTAATTAATTAATTAAATACCTAGGTTTATTCCTAGTTATTTTATTCTTTTTGATGCCATGGTAAATGGGATTGTTTCCTTAATTTCTCTTTCTGATCTTTTGTTGTTAGTGTATAGAAATGCAAGCGATTTCTGTGCATTAATTTTGTATCCTGCAACTTTATTGAATTCATTGAGGAACTCTAGTAGTTTTCTGGTAGCCTCTTTAGAATTTTCCATGTATAGTATCATGTCATCTGCAAACAGTGACAGTTTTACTTCTTCTTTTCCAATTTTGATTCCTTTTATTTCTTTTTCTTCTCTGATTGCTTTAGCTAAGACTTCCAAAGCTATGTTGAATAAAAGTGGTGAGAGTGGACATCCTTGTCTTATTCCTGATGTTAGAGGAAAGGCTTTCAATTTTTCATCAATGAGTATAGTGTTAGCTGTGGGTTTGTCATGTATGACCTTTATTATGTTGAGATATGTTCCCTCTATGCCCGCTTTCTGTAGAGTTTTTACCATAAATCGGTATTGAATTTTGTCAAAAGCTTTTTCTGCATCTATTGAGATAATCATATGTTTTTTATTCTTCAGTTTGTTAATGTGGTGTATCACACTAATTGATTTGTGAATATTGAAAACTCCTTGCATCTGTAGGGTAAATCCCATTTGATCATGGTGTGTGATCCTTTTAATGTATTGTTGGATTTGGTTTGAGGATTTTTGTGTCTATTTTCATCAGTGTTATTGGCCTATAGTTATTTTGTGATATCTTTGTCTGGTTGTGTTATCAGGGTTGGTGGCCTCATAGAATGAGTTTGGGAGTATTCCTTCCTCTGCAATTTTTTGGAATAGTTTCTGAAGTGTAGGTGTTAACTGTTCTCTAAGTGTTTGATAGAATTTTCCTGTGAAGCCATCTCATCCTGGACTTTTGTTTGTTGGGAGTTTTTTAATCACAGTTTTAATTTCAGTACTTGTGATTGGTCTGTTCATATTTTCTATTTCTTCCTCGTTCAGTCTTGGGAGATTGTACCTTTCTAAGAATTTGTCCATTTCTTTTCGGTTGTCCAGTTTATTGACATATAGTTTTTTGTAATAGTCTCTTATGATCCTCTGTATTTCTGTGGTGTCAGTTGTAACTTCTCCTTTTTCATTTCTAATTTTATTGATTTGAGCCATCTCCCTTTTTCTTGATGAGTCTGAATAATAGCCTCATTTTATAGATGAGGAAAATGAACCTTGCAGAGCCTCTGCAAAATATCAGGTCACATTATGGAATCAGAATTGTAACCTAAGCAGTCTGACTACAAAGCCCAATATTTTAACAGATACTCTAAGGAAAAATACAAAACAAATCCTTGAACAGTTGAGCTACGCTTTGATGCAGGGACAGAGTAGACTCCCTTTCCAAGTATGGTTTATACATGTAATCATCACCATCTGTCACTTACGTTGGTTAAAAATGTAGAACATTGGTGAAGGGTACCCCTTAGGAGTTTTAAATATGCTTTGATAGGAAAAAATAGGGGGACATCTATACTGAGAAAGCGAGTGGGTTGGTGAGATAAACAAATAATTAAGATTCAGGTGTCTAAGGTTTACATCCTGGCTTTTCTGTACACCAAAGCCCACGTGACAGCTATGACAGTGCAATCTGTTTATCTCCAACTACAGGGACCATAATTGACCGAGGGCCTCAGGGAGGGCTGGCTATATAATTTGCAAGACCTGTTACAAAATAAAAATATGAGGCCCACTGTTCAAAAGGCAAAGTGTCAGGAAAGGTACTAAAATATAAATCTGTTTTCTTTCTTCTTCAATCTTCCTCTTGACTTTTCATGGTGTTTTTTAAATTTGATATGTCATGTTGTCCTAATTAAAGAAATACTTAAAATTTTAAATTACTACCTTGAATTTCACCATTTATGTTGTGTAATACCAGTTTTAAATACAAATATAGGAATATTTAATTTATTGCAGGATCACTGAATTGTGCAATTTGTGTTTTGTAGCTTGTACATGCATATGTATTTTTTCTTACCAGAAAAATGGAAGCTGCACAAAAGTTGCTCGAGTGTTTTTATTTTACTTCTTGATATGCACACACATCCTACCAACATTCTCTACCTTCAGCTTACTTATCAGTGAAGAAAAACTGAAAGGAACAGGAACTATGGATTGCTCTATCTTTTCTTTTTCTTTCTATGCCATCATTTTCAGCACAAGTGATTGCTGAATACGGAATAGTCACATAAGTGATGATGTGTTTCTTCTTTCTGATTTGAGGCAAGTTCTGGTGGCCTGTTGGCTTACATCAGTAACCCTGCTTACTCAGTCATAGACATAACAAACTTACCTCCAACTAACTTTGAGTCTGGCTTAAACACATCGTGGGTCTACCAGAATCCTGTGCTGTGGGACATCATGAGCCCCATATGTAAATGGGCAGCAAGGAATGGCAGACATGCCTATTGCCTGTTTCCTCTGTTAGTGCACATACTCCATTGTCCCTTACAAAACACAAGTTCAAAGATAAAATTCTTCAGAATGTCAAGACAGTAGCAGAGCACTTAAACAAGGGCAGGTCTCTGCCAAGTGCAGGGCCCTGTATGATTGCCAAGCTGGAGCCCATGATGCTGGCCCTGAACCCAGGTGCTTTACTCTGAAATCCATCCCCACGTTCTGGTCAAGGGCATGTTTCCAGTGGGATGCTCCCAGACAGGGATTGAGTGCAGCTGGGCAAATAAAGACCCATTCATGAGCTACAAGGGAGTTTATTGACAGCTGATTTTGGCTTAAGGCCTCCTGAATGGTCTTACCAAACTTTCCTTAGACTGCTCAGCAGTCTAGGTCTCTTTCACCCAGACTTCTCTCTCCTCTCCTTTATTTAGAGTCACACATCATGATCTAAGGGCTCTCCCCAGCTACCTGGCCATATTCTTTCACGTAGATTAAAATAAGTGGTACCAAGTGGTCTGAGAAAACAGGTAGTAGGATGGGGACGTGGGAATGCCTCACCTACTAACTGGCAGGTGAAGAGGATGCCACTCTACTCATTGGATGGGGCATGGGTAGATGACATAACTCAGTCAATAGGGTTTTCCCAGTAATGATCTAGGAAAATGTCACAGTGGAGGAAAATGCTGTGGCAGGTATGTGATACATTTGAAAAATTGAAACTTTGAAGAATTGAAGCTGCAGAAGTCTCTTCCAAATAAGGCAATAAGTATCTCCCTTAGGAGCTGCCTCCACCTTCTCTCCTGGTTCTGAATCTGATAATTAGGGTTAAACCCTAATATAACTTGGGTAAGGATCTGCTGAGATTTATAAGGAAAAAAAGAGTCTTTTAACCTAAATAATTGCAAGAAATGGTTTGCATATGCCAGCAGGAGCCAGGAGATTAATACCGGGATTAGATTTTGAGGATGTTTGATCAAGGGGCAGGAATGTAAGTCTGGATCAACAAGAACTATTATTTTAAGGCCATTCTCTTGGGACTTAGTATTTAATGTTCTAGCAAGAATCCCAGGAAATGGGGCAAATTATCAGTGGGTTAGCTGTTAAGATGACTGGAATAAACAGTAGCTCACTCTGAGTGACGTGAAAATGCCTGAGTTACCCTGAAAAATGATAGAGGGAGGAATAAAGCGAGAGAGAGGCATGGACATATATACACTACCAAACGTAAGGTAGATAGCTAGTGGGAAGCAGCCGCATAGCACAGGGAGATCAGCTCGGTGCTTTGTGACCACCTGGAGGGGTGGGATAGGGAGGGTGGGAGGGAGGGAGAAGCAAGATGGAAGAGATATGGGAACATATGTATATGTATAACTGATTCACTTTGTTATAAAGCAGAAACTAACACACCATTGTAAAGCAATTATATTCCAATAAAGATGTAAAAAAAAAAAAAAGGCAGAAAAAGTGGGTATGTTGGAATGGGTATATTATATAAGTCCAGAAGAGCCATCAGAGTATGACGTTCCACGAGGAGGCCCAGAGAACATTCAGTTCACCAAGACTATTGGTCATGTGTGGTGGGAAGGGTACTAGTATCACTAAGAAGTTTGATGGTACGCCAAGGCTGATGATAGATGATGTGGTCACAGAATTGGGCTCATTATTATTCATGGGTTGATGTGAGTTTAAAGTAAGAATGACCAGGTGGCAGTGCTTCATTTCTATAAGCCAGGAGACCACAGTTAACGTAATGGTTGGTAAGATGAGGAACAGCCAAGGGTCTTTACTAGCCAAGAGTTGTGAAATGGTTAATAGATAATAGTATCTCAAGGGGGTATAGTGTCTGAGGTGCTGCTGAACAAATACAATTTTTTTAAAAGACATAAATGTAGGAGCAAGAGATAAAGAATGGTCACCTCAATAAAAAGTTATGCTCAAGGTTTCAGATCCAAAACAATTTTTGCACTGAGAACCCTTTGAGGAGGAAGGACTTTACAACATGATGTCAAGTATACGCTCTGATGATTTCCCCAAGTTTTCCTCAAAGATCTATAGCCATTTACTCCCATGAATATACCATGGGGGAGGGGGACTAAACCCAGACATTTCTAAGACTTCTGAACACAGTTTGAGTTGGCATTGTTATCTGTCGACTCAGCCGTCATCATAGTACCCCTGTTGGAGCAGAGGCATATGGAGGCCAGAGAATCAATGGAGTTCTGGCTCACAGCGAGTACACTGGGCCTACAGACCCATCCTGTAGTCATTTCTCCAATCCCCAAGGATGTAGTAAAAACTGATATATTTGGTAGTTGGATTAACGCTTCTGTCCCTAATCTGTGAAGAAAGAGCTATCACTCTGAAGAAAGGCCAGTTGAGACCTCCAAAACTGCCTTCCTTGGATAAGATAGTAACTAGGAAACAATATGAAATCCCAGAGGGTGTGGCAGAGATTAATGCTGCAACTAAAGACCTAAACAATGCAGAGTAGTGGTCCCTATAACATCTCTGTTTAATTAGCCAGTCTGACACCTTTGGAATCTGATGGACATTGGAGAATGATTGTAGACCACCACAGACTTAAAAAAGTATTAAACCCTATCACAGCTGCTGGGGCAAATGTGGTGTTATTTCTTGAACAGATTAATAATATCTTGGGTGCATGCTATGTCAACATTGATTTGGTATGTGCTTTCTTTTCCCTTCCAATCAGAAGAGAATCAGAAACTGTTTGTATTCATGTGAAACAAACAGCAATATTCACTGACAGTTTTGCCTCAGAGCTATGTTAACTCTCCTGCCCTCTGTCACAGTCTGAAGAGATCTGAACTGCATGTATATCCCACTGAAAATTATACTGATCCATCATAACATTGATGACGTCATTTTGACTGGACAGAATGAGCAAGAAGTGACTAGAAAGCTGGAAACATTGGTAAGACACACGCACTCCAAAGGGTGAAAGATAAATCCTGTGAGGATTCAGGGAAAGGCCACATCAGTGAAATTTATAGGAGTCCAGTGATCAAGAGTGTACTTGGACATCCTCTCCAAAGTGAAAGATAAATTGCTGCATCTTGCCTCCCTTACCACAAAGAAAGAGACCTGGCTTCCCTTTTTGGACTCTGGAGGTCCAGATAGCAGGTGATGCAGAAGGCAGCCAGCTTTGTATGGGGCCTGGAGCAGGAAAGAGAACTGCAGTAATTTCGGGCTGCAGTACAAGCAGCCCTGCCACTTAGCCTATGTGATCTCTAGGCACTATGTTATTAGAAGTATAATTGGCACTGTGGACCTTTGTGGCAAACTTCAGTGGAAGAAACACAAAGCAGACCTTGAAATTCTGGAATAAGACCATGCCGTTCAAGGAAATAATCACATACCCTTTGAGAAACAACTCTCGGCTTTACTGGGCCCTGGTGGAGATGGAATGTTTAACCATTGGGCACAAAGTAACCATGCATCTATAATTTTCTATTATGATCTAGGATCTGTGGGACTCACTAGGCCATAAAGTTGGATGGGTCAAACATCAGTCAGACCATTGTAAGATGAAAATGGGTACATCTAGGATTAAGCCCCTGTAGGATCAGAGGCCATGAGTAGACCCACATGTCACCTACTAACAGTGTTCTTCACCTTGCTTTTACCTGTAACGTATGGGAGATTCTATATGATCAACTGCAAGAGGAAAGAAAAGTGTGAAATTGGTTTATGGATGAATCAGCTGAGTTGCTGGGTGCAAGCCAAGAATGAATGTTGGCTACATTACAGCCACATTCAGGGATGATCCTTAAAGACAATAGAGGGCAGAAAAAATCTTCCCAGTGAATAGGGCTGTGAGCAGTGCACCAGGTTATATGCTTTGTGTGAAAGGGGAACTGGCTCAGTAAGGAATATTTATGATTCTTGTCAGTGGCCAATCACCTTGCCTTCTGGCAGTAGCCTGGAAGACGAAGAATTGGAAGATCAGTGATAAGCAGGTCTGCAATGTGGATGGATATGCAGAAGTGGGCACAAAATGTGGAGATTTCTGTGTCACACAATATTGGCCACAAGAAAGCATTCACCATAATAGATGAGTTGAACAACTTAACCAGTTGACATAAGCCAACTTTTGCCATTGGCTGCCCCAGAGCTGCCATGATGGACACATGAATAACATGGCTATAGTGGCATAGACAAAAGCTATGTAAAGGCTTCACAGCATTTTCTCCCACTTACAAAGTCTGATCGTGTTCCTGCTTCCTTGACGTATCAACCTGTCTATAATAGAGAAAAACTTTGAGCCTCCAATATGGTACATGCCTTGAGGAGACCAGCTTGGTAGAATTGACCACATTCCATGACCATGGAATCCACTGGAGGAATCACATATTTTATTACCCAGCCTCGTAGAATGCTGGAATGGCCTCCTAAAGGTATACCTGAAGTGCCAGAGCAAAGACTTTGAAATGATGAGGTGACATCTTTGAGGATACAGTGTACTTATTAAATCAGAGGCATCTGTGGTTCTCTGTGTCCCCAAAGGAAGGATACATGGGTCCAATATTCGGGGTGAGAGGTGAACTCTAAATAGAATATAGCCCTCTGTATTCACATTTCAAGCACTTGATTGAGCTGCTTCTTCCACTTCTAGGCAAAGTTGCAGAAGGCCTGCACAGGAAAGGCATATAGGGCATAAAATAAATTCCTGATCGAAAAGGGCCAACGCTATCACAAGTGAACAAACCTTTTCTTTTTCTTTCATGAGAACCCTTTGGCTACAGATGATGTAGGCTTTGTAAAGAAGCAACTGCTCAGATAATCACCTTTGGCCATGATGCAACCTATTAATTACTGTGCCATCCCATAAGAGGCTCCACAGAGCCATGTTGTCTTTTGCATATTAGCTATCTCAAAATTATGATAATATTCCAGTGAACTAACCTCACATACAAATTTACAAATCACCATCTTCCACCTTCCCCTCAAAGGCCAATTATCTGTAAAGCATTTGATCAATCTCCAGGTGAAAGAGGCTGTGGAATTGCCAAACATATTTGTGATTGCCTGACTGTTTCAAAGAGCACCCTGGTGGTTCACACCAACAAAAGGATGAAAAAATATATATATATAAATATATAAGCATACACAGATATTCCCAATCTTCATGAAGACCCTTGGTAACTGGCATGTTGATGACCAGCATATATTAATATAAAAAAATAAAACATCCATAATCCACATGGCTGGCTGCCCTGAGTTCTGAGAAGAAGATTTTTACTCTACAATTCCTACCCAGAACCCAAGTTCAAATGTTGTTTCTATCATTGTGATTTTACTCTTTTATAGGATATTTTAACAAGATTACACAATCCAGAGGTGCCTATAGCAGGCACCATATGGAATACCTTTTCAAATTTTAATGTAAACACAAATCACATTCCTAAGCACAGAATTTTTCTTCAGTGGGTCTGGGGTGGGGCTTGGAATTCTGCATTTCTAACCAAGCTCCCAGGTTCTATAGATACTTGGAGTAGTAAAGTCATAGGGTCTATTATGTACCCCACTAATACCCGTTGACCTCTCTTCTCCTTATTAACAGAAATGTTTTCTTTGTTCCCATGTCTTCCCCATTTGAATCAAGGATGAGTCCTACTTGGTGGAATTCAGTCATGGTGGTTCTGTTCATCTTGCCAGGGAGGGGTTAGAGGCAATCTGACCAATGAGATGTGAGGGGAGATCTGCTAGATCTCGGAAAATAGTTTTCACATGTAAGAATGAGACACCACAAGAGAATATCTCTTCTCTACTTCTGCATATGCTCTTATTTCTGCATATGATGACTGGCATTAGTGCAGTATCTTGCAACCAAGCTATGGATGAAGCCAGCACCTGGAAAAGATCAGAGTCGAGATAATGAGAGAAAACCAAAGCAGCCTACTTATAGTTATGCTGTCTTTGAACTTTTCCTTATTTGATATACTGCCTTACTGTTTAAGACAATTTCAATCAGGACTTGGGCTTGAGAATTATCTTGACTACAGAAAGAAATGTAGAAATCAACTTAGTTCAATTCTATATCATATATACTAGATCTGTGTCTTTAGACATGATTCGGTTTCCTCATTTATAAAACAGAGATGATTATAACAGTGACCACCGTATAGGATTGTTGTGATTTTCAGATAGGCTTTTGCTTGTTAACCATTTATCAAAGTGCCTGACTTATATTACATATTCTAGGAAAATGATAAATGATGGTCCAAATTCTACCTTGTACTGCTAGTGCTGGGGAGCTCACTCAAGTGACATCCTACTCCTTTGTTGAGCAGTCTCCATTGTTCAAAAATGGTCTCTTTTGTTGAGCTAAAGATCTATTCCCCTCTTTCTTTCAGACCTAAATCCTAGCTCTGACCTCTGTTGCACAAAAAATAAGTATAGCTTTCTTATTCATGACAGTCCTCAAAGGATTTACAAATAGTTTTCATGACCCACTGCTAAACCTTCTCTTTCCTGGCTAAACCTCCTCAGGCTTTTCAAATGTTTCTTCCATGTCATGTCTCCTAGATCCTTTTCTAACCTACCTTATTTTTCTGGACCTTTTTCATTTTAGTTAAAAACTGTGTGCTTAATGGTACTTTTTTGTTTTCAAACTAGAACTGTGGCTCACACTTCTGCTTCCAAGAATAAAATACATGTGTTGCTTATATACAAATTTATATTTAATGAATTTAAATTGTCCAATATCCTATAGAACATCCACTATGTTTTTTAGTTCTTAAGTGGTCTTCTTTAAATGGGGTATGTGCTAAAGGTAAAAACCATCTATGATTACGGTGTATATTTCTGGTTTGCCCATGAGAATCCTATTGTATTCCTGCTGTCTCAGTATAGTCCTTAAGCCCTCCTTTTACTTTTAAAAATGTCTCCGTTTAGATAATAAATTATATGATCATCCTAGTTTAAATCAACTAGTATAGTTGATTTAAAATGTGATGTCAGTTTCAGGTGTACAGCAAAGTAATTCAGTTATACATATACATATATCTATTCTTTTTCAGATTCTTCTCCCATATAAGTTATTACAAAGTATTGAGTAGAGTTCCCTGTGCTATACAGGAGGTCCTTGTTGATTATTTTATACATAGTAGTGTGTATATGTTAATCCCAAACTCCTAATTTATCCCTCCCCACCTCCTCCACATTTCTCCTTTGGTAACCATAAACTTGTTTTCTAAGCCTGAGTCTGTTTCTGTTTTGTAAATAAGTTCATTTGTATCATTTTTTTTAGATTCCACATATAAGTGATATATGATATTTGTCTTTCTCTAACTTACTTCACTTACGATGATAATCACTAGGTCTATCCATGTTGCTGCAAATGGCATCATTTCATTCTTTTTTTAATGGCAGAGTAATATGCCATTGTATATTTGTACCACAACTTCTTTATCCATTCATCAGTTGATGGACGTTTAGATTGCTCCCATGTATTGGGTATTGTAAATAGTGCTTCAGTGAACATTGGGGTGCATGCATCTTTTCGAATTGTGGTTTTCTTTGGATATATGCCTCGGAGTGGGATCACTGGATCATATGGTAGCTTTATTTTTAGTTTTTTAAGGAAACTGCAGACTGTTTTCCATAGTGGCTGAACCAATTTACATTCCCACCAACAGTGTAGGAGTGTTCCCTTTTCTCCACAGCCTCTCCAGCATTTATCATTTTTAGACTTTTTGATGATGGTCATTCTGACTGGTGTGAGGTGGTGATACCTCATTGTAGTTTTGATTGGCATTTCTCTAATAATTAGTGACGTTGTGCATCTTTTCATGTGCTTTTTGGCCATCTGTATGTCTTCTTTGAAGAAACGTCTCTATAGATCCTCTGCCCAGTTTTTGATAGAGTTTTGTTTTGTTTTTTTTTTTTTGATCTTGAGCTGCATGAACTGTTTGTGAATTTTGGAGATTAATCTCTTGTCATTTGAAAATATTTTGTCCCATTCTGTTGTCTTTCCATTTTGTTTATGGTTTCCTTTGCAATGCAAAAGCTTTTAACTTTAATTAGGTCCCATTTGTTTATTTTTGTTTTATTTTCATTACTCTAGGAGGTGGATCCAAAAAGATATTGCTGTGACTTATGTCAGAGAGTGTACTGCCTGTGTTTTCCTCTAAGAGTTATAGTATCTGGTCTTACATTTAGGTCTTTAATCCATGTTGAGTGTATTTTTGTGTATGGTGTTAGAAAATGTTCTAATTCCATCCTTTTACATGTAGCTGTCCAGTTTCCCAGCACCATTTATCAAAGAGATGGTCTTTTCTCCATTGTATGTTCCTGCTTCCTTTGTCATAAATTAATTGACCATAGGTGTGTGGGTTTATCTCTCAGCTTTCTATCCTATTCCAATAATCTATAAATCTTTATGCCAGTACCATACTGTTTTGATGACTGTAGCTTTGTAGTATAGCCTGAAGCCAGGTAGCCTGATTCCTCCAGCTCCACTTTTCTTTCTCAAGATTGCTTCGGCTATTTGGGGTCTTTTATGTTTCCATACAAATTTCAAGATTTTTTTGTCCTAGATCTGCAGAAACTGCCATTGGTAATTTGATAGGAATTGCATTGAATCTGCAGATTGCCTGAGGTAGTATAGTCATTTTGACAGTATTGATTCTTCCAATCCAAGAACATGGTATAACTTTTCATCTGTGTCACCTTCGATTTCTTTCATCAGCATCTCAGTTTTTTGAGTACAAGTCTTTTGCCTCCTTAGGTAGGTTTATTCCTAGATATTTTATTCATTTTGTTGCGATGGTAAATGGGATTGTTTCCTTAATTTCTCTTTCTGATCTTTTGTTGTTAGTGTATAGAAATGCAAGAGATTTCTGTGTATTAATTTTGTATCCTGCATCTTTACTGAATTAATTGAGGAACTCTAATAAGTCTTCTGGTAGCATCTTTAGGATTTTCTATGTATAATATCATGTCATCTGCAAACAGTGACAATTTTACTTCCTTTCCAATTTGGATTCCTTTTATTTCTTTTCCTTTTCTGATTGCCTTGGCCAAGACTTCCAATACTATGTTGAATAAAATTGGCAGGAGTGGACATCCTTGTCTTGTTCCTGATGTTAGAGAAAATGCTTTCAACTTTTCACCATTGAGTATAATGTTAGCTGTGTGTTTGTCATATATGGCCTTTATTATGTTGAGGTATGTTCCCTCTATACCCACTTTCTGGAAAGTTTTTATCATAAATGGGTGCTGAATTTTGTCAAAAGCTTTTTCTATGTCTATTGAGATGATCATGTGAATTCTATTCTTCAGTTTGTTAATGTGTTGTATCACACTGATTGATTTGCAGATATTAAAAAAAATCCTTGCATTCCTGGGATAAATCCCACTTGATCATGGTGTATGATCCTTTTAATGTATTGTTGGGTTTGGATTGCTGATATTTTGTTGAGGTTTTTGTGTCTCTGTTCATCAGTGACATTGGCCTGTAACTTTCTTTTTTGTGATATCCTTGTCTAGTTTTGGTATCAGAGTGATGGTGGTCTCATAGAACAAGTTTGGTAGTGTTCCTTCCTCTGCAATTTTTTGGAATAGTTTCAGAAGGATAGGTGTTAACTCTTCTCTTTATGTTTGATAGAATTCACCTGTGAAGCCATCTGGTCCTGGACTTTTGTTTGTTGGGAGTTTTTAAAATCAGAGTTTCAGTTTCAGTACTTGTGATTGGTCTGTTCATATTTTTTATTTCTTCTTTGTTTAGTCTTGGGAGATTATACCTTTCTAATAATTTGTTCATTTCTTTTAGGTTGTCCATTTTATTGGCATAGAGTTGCTTGTAGTAGTCTCTTATGATCCATTGTATTTCTGTGGTGCCTGTTATAACTTCTCCTTTTTCATTTCTAACTGTATTGATTCGAGCCCTCTCCCTTTTTTTCTTGATGAGTCTGGCTAAAGGTTTATCAATTTTGTTTATCTTTTCAAAGAACCAGCTTTTAGTTTCATTGATCCTTAGAATTTTAATTAATACTTCTTGACTGATTCATCAAAAGACTATTCACTTTCAATCAGTGACGTATAGTTTCCATCTTTGGAAGATACGTCACTTACGGAGCAAATAATAAGAGTGGATTGCCAACTCTAACATTTTCTAATAAATCTGCCAGCATTCCAAGTACAGGTTTTAAACACCCTCACAATTTCTTCACCTTTTAATAAATTCAATATGACTTTTTAAAAAATCTATTTCGTTCAGTAGTTTTCTATTTTGTTCAAATGGGATGCCGACTGATCTGATCTGTTTATTTAGTATGCTCTCGTAACAGTAGTTCAGGCGTGCAGAAATGAATGACTCATTCCATTCACCCAGGGAATGGTTACAGCAGACTGAAAAAACCCAGTTGATGACTAATAAAGGATATTAGTCTGAAAGAAAAGTTTTTACTCTGTGTTAATTGCTAAATAAACCAGAAACCAAGAAGAAAGCCTCCTCTATTTTGGTGAAGCATTCCACTTAATGTATTGGGCGATTATCCAGGTGGCATTTATGCCCATGTTGGAACTCAAAGTTCCAGAAAATTTTCCAACAGGCTGAAACTGTCAACTTCATGGAAATGAAAAGTGTCAAGTTGAATTTTATTCTGAGCAGTGTAGAAGGCTTAGAGCTCAGTTTGAATGCTTAGGTACGATATTCTTAGCAGTCACCTGATTTTTGCTTCTAATGAACAAATCAGGTCGACATTAGAATGAGACTTCCATTCTTGAAAAGAACAGAAAGTTGCACCTTACAGTGGGTATCTGGCCTAAGCAATAAATATCCAGTAAACGGGGAATGATACATCTTTAAATTCCTCTCAGCAAAAGATAGCACTTTTGGGGGGTCTTATTCTTATCCAGTATTCAAAATTGTGGAATAGAATTGTGTTTTCTCCTTTGAGGCATGTAACAGAATAGAAATGGAGATTTTGAGAACAAAGTTCTCATTAGTAACTGCAACACATATTGAATATTGTTTCATGTAATGAGAGCTACCACACTGATTTCAATTTTGTATGATTAACCAAAAATTGTTAGGAAAACTTTACTGATTAATTAGTTACTTTATTACAACTAAAATTTGCTTTAAAATATGATTGTAACAGTTATTTTGCCTGTATTTAATATTTGACTGAAACCAAAACTTGGGCAGTAAATAGGACATATTTTACTTTTATGTTTGGCAAACACGTTTGCAGTACATAATAAAACTTTTAGAATTCCCCTCGATGACTGAATTTGGTTTTTATGCTTCTGCTGTGCTTGCCACTGGGAGAGTTCAGCAGAAATGTATGAACTTTTGTCTGATATTAGGGAGAATTGGAGTGGAAATTAAGATTCACCCTGGCACTGGGTAAATTCTCGGTCTCTAGAGTTTAGATAGACTATGATTCAATGAAGCAGGATTGCCACATCCACAGACACTCTCAGTGGGCAAACAAGATGCACAAATAAAAAGGCTATGTGGTTGTCCGTAGCCTTGTGGTTCCGTAACCCTCTGGATCCAGTAGGCATACAAATTCCAGGGTGAATTTTGAAGAACACATTACAAATTTGGGGGGATTTTCACGGTACTTTATCATATTTGTTCTAAGAAAACATTAGTGAAAGATGTCTGTTAATTTTCAGATTGTTAGGGCCTGGGAAGTTGTCAGTCCAAGCTCTAATAGGTGGCAGGCATGACAGTGGGTTTCATGTGGGAGGGCAACCTCCAGTGACTGGTTAGGCTAAAAGTTTGGTACCTGAGCTCCAAGCAGTAGTGAGATATCCCATCCGGTGGCCAGAGCACGGCCGTAGAGTTCTAGGGTGGGCAATACAAACCATGGCCTTGGGGAAAAGATTTGGTTTAGAAGAATGGGTTTGAAATTACAGCCTTAGCTTTCATCTGTCAGCTATATGACATTACTTAATGTCTCTGAGCCAGAAATTTCTCATTGAACAAAATACTGATAATGGAATCTACTTTATAAAGTGGTTGTGTGGATTAATTGAATTTTATATGTAAACCTCTAGGATCTTGCCTAGCTCAGTGCTTAATAAATGGCAGTTCTCTTCAGCCCCCAAGGAAGGATGCTGGTAAGGGCAATACAGAGCCCTAATCATCAGATGTGAGTGAATTAATCTAAAAACCCAAGCCATTTGGGTCTCTTGCACAGACTACTGTCAGGGCTAGCTATATAATCTGTGAGGTTCAGTGCAAAATAAAAATGCAGGGCCCCTTGTTCAACAATTATTTAGAATTTCATGACAGCTACAGCAGAATTAAGCAAGGAGCAGTGCCCTTCTAAGTATGGGGTCTGGTGCAGTGGCACAGTTTGTCTTTGACTATGCAGTTAATTTCTGTTTTCCCTGCATTCATTCTTGTTCCTCTATAATCCATCCTTTCCACAGCAGATGGGGTGAACTTTTCAATTAATAAAGCAGATCCTGCTGCAACATGTTTCAGTCTTAAACTGAGAGGCAGTATAGCATAGGGAGAAGCTACATAGCATAGCAGTTAAGTGGGTGGGTTCTGAAGCTAGAGATTCTTATCTTTGTTTGCTGTTTTATCCTATCTGTGATCTTGGACATATTCCATAAATTTAGTTGACTGTGTTATCAAATGATCATGATAATAAATACCTACCATATAGAATTATTGTGAGGACTTAATGAAGTAGCTCTTATAAAACACTTGGAATACAGTTTGTTATCTAGAAGTCACTTGCTGTTATTGCTATTATGTTAAGTAGATCTATACTTGAAAGATGATATTAACCTGCCCCCCAGCCTCTCCATCATCTGCCTGTGTTGACCTCTCAATGCTCATCACCTACAGCTTTCCTCTACTCTCATTACCAACTAGGCACACGTGCTTTTTGTTTGTTTGTTTTGTTTTCCATTTCCTTGAGTTAGTCACACTTTATTTATACTGCAAGATCTTTGCTGTTCTCTCTACACAGAACACTTTTTCTCAAACTTTTATCTTTTAGGTCTCAGCTCAAGGATTCATTTCTTAGAGAAGGCTCCCACAGATTGCAAATCTAAAGGACCTCTCTTTGTTATAATCAAGTACAATACCATATTCTTCTACTTTGTAGCACTTTTCATAATTTGAACTTAAGTATTTAATTATAAGTTTGTTTAATGTGTGCCTTCTCATGAGGGTGGAGGGTCATATGTGATGTCTATAATACATTATCCCCGGCACTCAGCAAAGCACCTGGCATGTGGAAAGTAACCAGTCAGTGTGTGTTGAATAAATGAATGAATAAAGCATAGCAGAAACTTAGAAAGCAGGATCATTTGGATAAATTAGGATCCTTGTCTGAGAAGCAGGAGTTGGGACTAACATAACATAAAATATTAGGAAGCCTAATTAAAAAGACATTAATGCTGTAAACAGTTGCTTAAAGAATTTGCCTTGGAGATAATAAAATTGTTACTTTTTTTGAGTCCTTGCTATGTGCCAGGTATTCTGTTAAGCATGTTAAACATTTCATTTAATTTTTTTTTAGTCCTAAAAAGTAATTAAAATTATTATCCCCCTTTTGCACAACTTGGACGTGGTGAACTGACATTTTAACTGTTTCACTTTACTTTTAGCAGAAACTGCTCTTTGGGAGCTAGTGTACACGTTTGTTACTAATTTTTTTTAACCTTGTTTTCAATGATATCTGGTCTAGTCTGTTATCCCCTTGATAGAAATTTCCTGAATTTTTTTTTTTTTTTTTGCGGTACGCGGGCCTCTCACTGTTGTGGCCTCTCCCGTTGCAGAGCACAGGTTCCGGACGCGCAGGCTCAGCGGCCATGGCTCACGGGCCCAGCCGCTCCGCGGCATGTGGGATCTTCCCAGACCGGGGCACGAACCCGTGTCCCCTGCATCGGCAGGCGGACTCTCAACCACTGCGCCACCAGGGAAGCCCTCTTGAATTTTTAAAATCAGCTTTATTGAAATATAGCATAGCACCACAAAATTGACTCAATTGAAGTATACAGCTAGATGATTTCTGATACATGTACAGAATTGTGTCATTACATTAAGATATAAAACATTTTCACCCCCACAAAAAGTGCTTCCTGCCTCTTTGCAGTTACTCCCTCCCTTTTCCGAACCCTGGCCCCTGACAATCACTGGTCTACCTTCTGTCTCTCTAGTTCTCCTTGTCCTGAATGTAGTATGAATGGACGGATAGTTGGAACTCATATGTAGCTGACTTCATTCACTGAGCACAGTTCCTCTGTGCTGTAGTGATATCATAGTCCATTCCTTTTTCTTGTCCAGCAGTATCTGTTGCATAGGTATGCCACATTTTCGTTATCCATTTACCAGTTGATAGATATTTGGGTTGACTCTAGCTTTGAGCTAATATGAATAAAGTTATGTGAACATTGGCCTTTATTTAAATATGTAACTATTAAATTTTAAGTAGTGATGTAAATGTGTTTGAAAATTGACACAAACTAGTTCTTTAATGAGTTAATTTAAGGTGGCTCTTTAAAAAACAACCATTAGTAGTTAATTATTCAACCCTATGGGATATCTCTTTTAAATGGAAACGTTTTCTTTACTGTTATTACAAAACACGACTTTCAAGCCAGGAATGTCAATATCAAAAAAAAAAAAAAAATCAATCACTTTAATACCTTGGAAGTTCCTTTTTTTTTTGGTACAGATCTCCTTTGCTCCCTCTTTTTTCACCTAAATAAGTGTGGTACACAGTAATAACTTTTCATTTCATTAATATTAGTAGAAGGCTTTATTTTAAATGAAGCTAGGTAGGATTTACAGTTTGACATTGTGCCTACCTATCTCTTTAAGGACAAAGAGATAAAGTAGTTTATGATCTGAAGGTGTGTATCATGAGCAGCTGCAAATGGGAATGGGGGGAGTCAAATGACAGTTCTTACCCATAATACATTGTTCCTCATGGTACACTAGTACCTGTGCTACAGTAAGCTTTGTCAAATTATAAAATGGGTATAAAAAAAACAGTATCGGGCTTCCCTGGTGGCGCAGTGGTTGAGAATCTGCCTGCCAATGCAGGGGACACGGGTTCGAGCCCTGGTCCGGGAAGATCCCACATGCCGCGGAGCAACTAGGCCCGTGTGCCACAACTACTGAGCCTGCGCGTCTGGAGCCTGTGCTCCGCAACAAGAGAGGCCGCGATAGTGAGAGGCCGGCTCAACGCGATGAAGAGTGGCCCCCGCTCGCCGCAACTAGAGAAAGCCCTCGCACAGAAGCGAAGACCCAACACAGCAATAAATAAATAAATTAAAAAAAAAAAAAAAGCAGTATCAAACAGGAAAATGAAAGATGCACTCTAGTAACATTTCAAATATTAATATATACCAGATATATTTCACAGCATCCTGTTTTATTCTGAGTCTCTTGGTAATGAAACATCAATAGAGGTAATTCGGCTCCAGACTCCACAGCAAATCTCATCCTGTGCGATGTATGAAAGCTAAGGATGAACAAAAATGAAGGGTATTTTTATTGTTCAGTATTTCTGTTTTCCAAAACATACTACACATTGTCATTTCTCCCTGGTTAAACATAAAGGGAATCACTTGGGGTTATCTGAGAGTTATGGCACCCTGCAACTGACCAGTCTCTTCCTGTATATGTTTCCATTCTGGAACTCCATCTATGGAGGTAGAGGTGCTATATAACTAGTGAAGCATCGCGGGTCTCTTTGTGACTGTAGGATTCTGTGACAAGTCAGGGCTTATCAGGAGCCCAACCACAGAAGGGAGTTCAAAACCTTAACCCCCAGAGAGAACTCTTATAGCAAGGCATTCCATAAAGTAGCAATATAATTTCCAAATCCATTGATGTGCACTTTATATTAGGAATAAACTAATACCCAGGGTATTTTGATGCTATTTAGAAACTATTTAAAGATCTTTTTTAGAAGATGACTTGGTTAATAAAAATGGGGGCAGGGGGGAAAATGATAAACTTTCAAAGTAAACATAGTATGATTTAAAAGATTAATTATGAATTTTTATGAGTGATAATATCCATGTGAGTTAAGCTCATTCTTTGAGAGAAAATATGCTTTTGGGTAAGCCTTAAACTCCTCAAAATTCATTTTGCAGGTAATTTTTTCCCCACAAATCAATCAGTATCATTTTCCATATTAATTGGCATTGTATTTCTTCTTTGCTTTTGACTGGCCAGGGGTTAAAATGAAGGTTTCTAATGTATCAAATGGTATATGTGTTGGAGAAGAACCCTCAGACATTTGCTTTCCCAGGAGACTCATTTCTCCACTTCCCAATATCCTACAAAAGTCAGTCTCACACGTCTATTTTTATATCCACATGCATAATAATTTCTGTGGATTTTGATTGTGACATTTTGAACCCTTTTTACTACAAATACATGAAAATATCTTTGTTTTCAAAGTAATCCCAGTTCTAGGAAAAACATATTGAGAGAGGCAGTATTTAAATTGTTATATTTGTTCTGCTTTACTGTCTAAAATTTTAATATGGGGAACGTGATGCAGGAAGAAATGAAACAAAAGGAAAATTCACTCCGCTCTAAATTTCAGAGCAGTTTCAATAGGTATTTAATCATAGAAGCAGAAGCACCAAGCTGTGAATGAAGATTGCTCTATCTTTTACCAGCTCTTTCTTTCTTTCCCTCTCTGTTTCTTAAAAAATATATGAATAGGGGACAAGGTCAGGCAAAGGAACACTTATTACTAGCAAGCATTTTGGCCCCAAACCGCACGCAATCTCTTGGTCAGCAGGTAGGAGTATATAAAAAACCAAATGTGTTTAGATTTACAGCCATATTACTTGGAGCACCCTCTTTTAAATTCCTGTGTCAGGTTTTATGGCTTTGGTGGTAAAGAGTGTCCAGTCTAGACCACATGAGGTAAAAAGAAGAGTTTTCCTTTCTGTCTAGAAAAGAGCTTGACTAGATGACCCATGGTCCACTCAGTTTGAGAAAAAGGCTACAGGCCCAGCTTACCTTGTCAGTCACGGGAGAAAGAGGGATAAGGTAGCTGGAGGAAGGGAAGATAGAGGAACCCAGGCCTCTCACCACACACTGTTCCTCAGTTCAAAGGGCTAAGCATTCTTCTGCCCTTTCTTATCCCTTAAGACCCATGAAAGGAAATGTACAGTAAGAGCCAGAAAATGGGCACTTGCCACAGTATGGTTTCCTCTCCTCCCACTCAATCCCATTCTCTGATTCATCCCAATAAATATCTGCTATCTTGATTGCTCAAGAAGCAAAAGTCTTCTTTCCTAGGGGTGGAGTGAGGAAGGAGACAAGTTTTGAACTGGCTGCCCTAAATCCAACAGTTTATGTTAGGTTTTCTGAGCCTTGAGTGTCATACCATCAATTATCCACTACTGCGATTATATCATAGGCTTTTTTGTTTTGAGATAAATCATAGTTCTAGAAATATTTATTCATATGTAAGTTATTGGTTCTGTTAATCATCTAAAACTTTATTCCAGTGGGTTTGATCATGAAAAAGATAACTGAACACCAGTTCTTGGAAACCCTAGCATGCTTTACATTTGGGGCATCCACGAGCCTGTCTTACCCACCTACAGAGGCAGCCTGGGAGAGCATCTAAACAGATTTCACAACTCATAGTTTAGTGTCTTAACACAAGTCCATGACCCTTTCTCTGGGGTAGCAGATGTTAGTGCTCATCGGTAGCCTGAAGAATAACCTGGATTTCTTTTAGGCAAGAAATTTTTATATTTGTATTAATTTATATGGCTGCCTATTAGTTTATGGGATATTCAATTATTGTTCTCAACTAATGCATGGTTTCCTAGGTCTTATGTGGTATTGGGAATCCATTTTAGCTTAAATGTGCTTTGAAGTTGCATTTAATAAAATGTATAGGTCTTTGGTGATGAGAGGAAAGAGGGATGATAGAATCAAATGAATAGGTCTAGAGAAAGTAACTTAAAACTTTTTTTTTAATATCAGAACTTCTGCACAGCAGTGTGATATAATCAAATAATTATACACATTGAACATTTTCTTTCTCTAAACGTCACTCAAGCCGAAGCCATGAAACTGATGACAAAGTGGTATTTTATCTGTTCCTGTGTGTCAGCTGGGCTGGCTGTAACTGCATCCCAGTGATTTCACCTTTTTTTTTTAACTCTCCATAAAGAAAACTTCAGGTTTTTTTTTTCTTAATTCAAACTAAATTCACACAATGTACCATGTCATGCTTCTTCAAATACCTAGCTTTCAAGTACTTTCCAATTAATAGGAATGAATGAGGTTTTGTGTTTTTCTTTTTAAAGACATGTCATTGAATCCACAGCTCCTCATTTCTGTTGCTGTTTATGCCACCTCTTGGAGATTTTAGTATTAGGGGTTTTGTCTGTTTGTTTGTTTCGGTCAGCTCTGTGTGAAGTCAGTTATAAAAATGAAACTGTTCCTTTTAAATGATCTAATCCCATAGGATTAGAGTGAGCAAAGTGCTTACTAAATTGAATAAATATTCTACTGCCAGAATTAAATAGGATGATTTTTAAAAGTGCTTTATAACGGTGAAACATGAGCCATGTAATACTAAGATTAAGAAGTAGTTGCAGAGAAAGACATACTGGAGGGATAATCTTAGGAGTTAAGTATTACTTTGTTCAGAGGAACAGAATAAATGATCACTCTTTTATTACAAAAATATTTCAGCATGTTACATTATCTGCTCAATCAAATCAATTAAATTCTTCTTATTAAGGAAATACTTCTAGGGAATCTGTGATTTGCTATCCAAGTTTGGGGAGATTTTCTCTTTTGATAGCTGTACAGATGTTATCCATTACTTTATTTTCTATGGTTTCTAGTGTTACTTTTATTCCTTTTTGAATTGCATGTCTTCTTATTGTTGTTTTCTTCTGAAATATATCCTTTAGTGAATTTTAAAGGAAGAATGCATAGGAAATCATATTTCTGAGTCTTTTCATGTTTGACAAAGTCCTTACTTCCCTATTTTGCCTTCACACCTACTGATATTTTGGCTGGGTATAGAATTATATGTCAGTAATTAGCTTTTTCCTCAGAGCTTTGATAGGTTCCATCACTGTGTTTAGAAACCAGAATGGCAAATAAGATCATTGACATTAAACCTGATTTGTGTTCCTGGAGGTAACCATATTTCCTCCTCTTTCGTTGGAATATTTTAGGCCATTCTCTCTAACCTATGTATTCTGAAATGCTACATTTTAGTTGGTAATCTCTTTTTCATTCATCTAACTTGATCTTTTCTATCTTAAGATAAGGATCTTTGGCTTTGGAAATTTTTTATCTATGAATTATATGATTATTTTTTTCATCTTTTCAGAACATTTTTTCAGAATGCGTAATAAATGGATATCTGTAAACCTCTTAAATTGGTCCTCATTATCTATTACACTTTTATTTTCCATCTCTGTTTCTCTCTCTCCCAACATTGTCTGTTCTGGTTGTTAGAGTTGTCTTTTTCTTTAAATAATATCTTTTTGTATACATTTTACTAATTTAAAAATAAAAATACGATGACTAAACAATGACATGAAACATAAATATCTCTCTTTTCTTTTTGTCTAACACTGAGATACATCTTTTTTTAACCAAAATGGGAGCTTAGTATGGTAAATAAATTTATCTGCTTTGTGTTTTCCCCCCTTACTATATTTTGTACATAATTCCCTTATAGTCTATATAAACAGATCCATTACTTATTATACCACTGAATTTAATATAATTTGCTTTTCAGTTTTGATGGCAATTTACATAGATGTTAGCCTTGGCTTCCATAAACAGTGGTACAGTTTGTCAGTGAGTATCTTTGTATATATAGCCTATGTGTTTGTAAAATAAAATCCAGAAATAGAAATACTGTGTAAAAAGATACTTGCATTTTAGTATCTTGTTATATATTTGCTTAATATTTTGTCAAGTTGTTGTCCAGAGAGGATTCACAAATTTATATTCCTATGAACAAGGAATGCCTGTTCCCAATGTGTTGCCAATGCTGGGTATTAATTTAATTTTTGATATATGCTGTTCACATTGCTAAAAAAAATTGGCCTTTTCTTTTTGTTTTGACTTACATTTTTTCAGTGTAAATTTGAACTTTTTCAAATACTTCAATGCCATTCGTGGTTTTGTTTTTCCTTCATGTGAAATAACTTTTATGTCATCTGCCCACTTGTTTCCTAAGAATTATTCATTTTTTGTTTTAGTGATTTGGGACCTATTTATATTGAATAGAAATAATTTTGCATATCTTATGTGTTACTGTTCTTCTTCTGGTCTGTAATATGTTTTAAAACGCTGTTTATTGCCTTTTTTCCCATGTCGAACTTTCATTTTCTATGTCAAATATATCAATCTTGCCTGTTATGGCTTTTCTAAGAATACTATGGGTATGAATATTGATAAAGATATAGATATAGATATATAGATGTGTGTATATAAATATCTATCTATTTTTACAAGCATGAACACACTGATAATTAGCCTTTTACAGCTAAAGCTGAAAAGCAATATGCTTATCAATTTTTATTTAAATTTAAAAGTAAGAAATACTACTTGAAAATGTTTTAATGCATTATTTATCAGAAACATAACTAGTTTGATAATAAAAGTGTTTTTAGTTTAAGGTAATTCTCCACAAATTTTGGTACCTATCATAAATTATGAATCAATGCTTTATGTGCCTATAAATTAAGCAAGAGGCAACAAATTGGGTGTCTTTAAGATGAAGACCTCAACTCTCTTCTCTCAGGGTTATATGCCTGAGAAACTTCTTAGGCTCTGAAAAACCAAGAGCTATAAACAGCCAAGATTGATCCTCACTACATGTACCAGGTATCCTTAACTGCAACCTGGGTAGTTCTTCTGCCTTAAGTGGTTATTCACTGAGATAAGCGTAGCAAAAGTTAGTTCTAATCTCCATTGAGTGTGAACTACCTGTCAGGCATGATGCTAAGAAGCTGTGGACATACATCTTCCTTTCTTAAGCTGCACAGTGGCTTGCTTTGGTGGGTACTATTGTTGACTCCACTTTACAGGTGAGGAAACCAAGGCTTTGAGGCATGATGTAATTGCTCAACATCACAAATCTAGCAGGAAGCATGAAAAGAACAGATGCTAAGTTTTTCAGACTCCATAATTCTGTGCACCTATTATTTCACACTGTCTGTAATGTTTGTTACCATGGCCATAAGCCTTTACAATAGGGGATTCAAGAAGGAAGTAGTTGATTTGTCAGGTTAATTCTTTTTATCATAATTAACTCCATATTTTTTATACGTTAAAGACTTTAAGAATAAGGAAGTTGCTACGAGTTTGTGGTCAACTAGAATGTACGATCATTGATCATTGGGTTTTATATTTAAATTAAAGATTCCATTGATCATTGGGTTTTATATTTAAATTAAAGATTCAAGCTCTAGATGCAAACAGACCTAGATTCAACGATTGTGAACTTAATCAGGCAAATTAATTAACTTCTAAATTCCATTATGTTATCTTCTAAGAAATAGGATTAATAATAGCACACACTTCAAGCAGTTCAAGCGTTGTTAAATAAATGTAGCTTTTCAAGAGCAAGGGTTTTTTGTTTTGTTCATTTTTGTACCCAAGCACCTAAAACAGGGCGTATACATAGTAATTGCTCAATAAATATTTGTTGAATAAGTATAAAAAGTTCCTAATACACTGTCATTGTATTTGCCACTATTAGACAATACAAATAATAATGGTACATATTTAGAATTCTCTTTAAATGAGAAGCGTGATTTGAGATTCCTAATAAATAAAAATTCTTTAGTGAAATTGGCATAGATGAGATTCTGTGAGAGCCATAGTACCTTATCATCCACTAGCCTTTAGCTGCTTGTATGTATCTGAGAGATGTCCACCCTTTCCTCATTGGGAAAAGAAGAAAGGACAATTAACTGGTGACAAATTTTACTTGAATTTTTAATGTTGCATATTGGTATTTCACTTAAGAAGTGCTTTGAAAATGCCACAATTTACTGAAACAGGTTTTAAGGTCACATAACTCAGAGTATATTTCAAAGAGAAAGACAATGGGAGGGAGACAATTTTCAAGAACTGTAAAGTGAGGTTGGAATGCACTTTCCCATTTTAAAAGTCATATTGGGACTTTCACAGTATTAATTCCAGAGGCAGGAGAACTCATTTCACTGCCAGTCCACTGAGTACCCCCCTCTGCCCCAGGCTGGAGGTGGTTAGGGAACTAAGAGTCAATGCTCGCATCAGGGTCCCCACCCAAAGACCCATATGGGTAAATTCAGCCACTAGAGTATAGGATCAACTTGGGGCAAGAAACTCTGTCTTGTTTATTATGATTTCTCCAACATTTAGAAGGAAGTGATCCATAAAATTTGTTAAGTGAAGGATTGAAGTCAATGACAGCTGGCCTTTATGCAGCTGTCCTTTTTAAACCAATATTTATAAAATGTACATTTATTTTTCCTTTCAAGGGAGAAACACAAGGAGAGCATAAATATTTCAGGGAATTTTGTAGGAAATAAAAATTTTATTTATTTATTTTATAAATCAGGGGAGATCTATGGAACATGTGTTTTTGATAAACTTAATTTTGAATTGAAGTAAAGAAATTCTATAGGCTTAGACACATAATAAATCATTAACACATATTGAAAATGAAAAAACTGTAGAGTCTCCGAAGACAAATGCCCTGTCATCTTGCATGATCTGCTGCAGAGCTGGAGCTCTGGAATTAGTCTTTTAGGTCAACATTTTTTCTAGAATGTCCATCAAATTAGTTTCAAATAATATAAATATAGCAAATTTGTATTTTCTGTGTTATAGTGATTTGGATTTTTCGACATGGGTATTTCTTTCATGTTATTTACCAATATGGGAATAAAACGTAGCACATTCCACAGCCTTGGAGAATATTTCTGATATATGCATGCAGGGGTCTTGAGCACGCATGTGTAACTACCTCACATGGGTGCAAGATGAATTGCATTTGGGATTTAAATCACTGTTTTGTAACCTGTCAAGATGCTTTGACAGACTGTTAAGACTGAAGCTACTGTGAAAACTGTTCTCTCATTTACTTTCCATTGCTCAATTATTTTGAGCCTTACCCAAAACAGGGATTCATTACCTCCAGAGAGACGTCAGAAGATGTCAGGATGTAGATTTGTCTTTTTTATCCTTTCCTTGCAAATGAGATTCAATTGTCAAAATGACAGAAGATTCAAGCTGGAAAGAAGCCCCCAGTAAAATGTCAGAACTTCATCACAGTATGAGTTGCAACCGGCACATTAATAAGTATTCATTCATTTGGGGCTTGACCTGAAGCCAACAATTAGACTTCTGGACAGAAATTGCATAACAGCCAATCAAACATATGGGGTACATAAATTATATAGGGATATAATTTAAAAGGTATGAGACATGTTCATTACATCAGCTATTGATTTGTCCTCTTTTGAACTTCAAAGAACTTCTCTAGTATGTAACTTTGTGACATGGAAGCCAATAAACACAAAAAAGAAGTGTTGTTTATAGTGACCTCATTATGCTCGGTGTTCAGATAATGATCTGCATCTTGCAGAAAAGACTTTGATCTGGGAAATTGTGCTAGAAATCTTTCTGAACCAAATTTTCTTGAGGCATTAAAATCATTTTGTGCTGCTGTGTGTGTAGTAAAACAAGCTTCAGTTGGTTAAAGGGGCTCTTTATCTGGCTTTGTTTACTCTGGATGTAAGAGCATTTGATTCTCATTATCAAGAGAAGTGTGTGTCCTGGGCACTGTGGCTGACTCAACATTCATGTCAGGTCAGACTATTAGTCTAAGTCAGCCATGGGAATTTCATTCCCATTGCCAGCAATAGGTTTACTTGGGGCATGTGACTGAATTCTTGCTAATGAGAAATCAGAGCTTCAAGATAAAAGAATCTGCACTCCTACAAAAAAGCCCCAGGTACCTGTCCCACATCTGAACATTGGCAGGGGCAGGGTAAAAATGACCCAGGGGACAGCTGCAGCTTCCTTGTTACCACTGTGAGGAAGCAGCTGACATGGAATGGCCTGGAGACAGAAAGAACCTGGTCCCTTGTTACCATCAGTGAGCTGCTGGATCAATGAACCCTGGAACCCACTGTACTCGTCTTCTTTTTACAACAGATAAAACATTTTCTTAATCCTTAATACAGTTGAAGCTGATGTTTCTGTTGCTTACAACCAAAAAATCCTAATTGAGGTAGATTAGCTAAATGAACCTGTATTATGAACTCTAGACTGTGATTAGAATATGGGTGTTCTAATTTTAGACTTTATGAGGAGATCAACAGCATTAGAAGTAGTTTCTGCAAATAACTCTAAATGACAATTGCATGCTTTTATATCTACCACATTTATTAGAAATATTTTCAATCAGTTCATCATCCCACTAACCATGTGGCTAAGGGAACTCCTGTGGCTCAATCTTCATACCCCGGCCATGTGCCCCAGTGGCTTGTCCCACCCACTATGCACTGGAATAGGTGCTTCTGGATTTAGGACATTGATAAAGATGATGATGATGATATTGTAGCCAGACTGCATCAATTGGTTTCTAGCTAAGCGTTTGCTATTTTAAGGTCTGTCCCGTCTTAAGCTCAATAGTAGCTGTGATCCTGCACTTTTATCTTTCTCTTTTGAGTACGCTGTGTCCTCTGTGTCTATATTTGTGTACTGTTTGGCGGCTGCATTTTCTATATGAGACCACAAGGGTCACTGGGTATTGGGACACTTGATGGTGAATTTTAATCCTATTTTGGCAAGAAAATTTACTTCCTGCTTGAAAAAAAGAACTAAAAATGAATGTTACATTGTACCAAACATGAAGGCCATAATGCTTCCTGTCCTAGCCTGGGTTTCCCCAGTGACAGGGTGACAGTCACGGGCTTGCCTCCAAAAGGTTTACTTGTGAAACAATCCCAGGGAGCAGAAGCAACAGACTGCAGACAGTGAAACAGAGGAGGGAAAAATAATTTTTGAAAGGTGTACAGTCAAGTTGCTCCCACTATGAATGACTGGGACTTGATCTTGTTGTGACCTTCTGACATATTGAATGAGCCTCAGAACTGTCTGCTTAAGAAACATAGGGAGGCATGTTTATCCATTAGCTCTCATGCCTCATAGGTCGAGTCACCTACGTGTAAGTCTCTCACCCTTTCAGACTCCATATATGTGTACCATGAGAGTTTCCACAGGTATCTCGTGAATCAGGATACTCTAGAGCTGAGATGCTGGTCGGGTACACATAGCTGAGTTTGCTACTGCAGCAGTGATTAGAATAAAAGATGGTTTGGGAGAACCTGAGGTGGGGAATAAGAGGTGGCCAACAGACTTTCTTTTCAATACCGTGAACTAATCTTATCTTCCTCCCCCATAAGAGATAAGTAGCTCAGAGACATTTCTGTTTCATTATCTCATGCTTAATATTTCATGGGCAACACTGATTCTGGAATGCAAATAGCTAAAAGGAGGACCATGAGAAAAACTGGAGAAAGAAGCAAAATGAATCTGAAGGCAGGAATAATAAATCATAGACACACATAAAACACTGGGGAAAATATACAGAATGTACAAGGGCACAGAATATTTCTCAAAGTTATTATGCAGAAGTAGTGGGAAGGATTTGGAGCCAAGGAAGCAAGGTATTATTGAGTGGCCTGGGTAATTCGGGAGGTTGACGATTCTGTGGAGATACGATTATGTACCACCTCTCTGAGAGTACATCACGTAGAGACTGTGGTTGATGCTTAGTTAAGGAGATTCATGGGGTTGTTAGAACATCCAGAAAAGTAGATCTGAGTAGAAATAAACATATCACTTTTTATGTGTGGCTTCTACACAGAGGAATGAGAATAGATACATAAATGTACTCTACATGTGGAATAGCCCCAAAGAAACAAAATTATTTAATTGGATGCCAATGTCTACCAGAATTCTAGAATCCTTTTAGTGGTGTGTGTGTGTATGTAACATTCACATATGTGAATGCTTGTGTGATACTTGTCTCTGGCCATCAATGATATAAAGTTACACCAAACCAACTGCAGTTCACATTGTATCAGATACTTCAGACTGAAATTAATTGGTGAATCAGTTGTTTAGCAAAGTATATTACATAGGACACCAGTCTTATAATAAATCTAGTGCATGATTTTAAAAATGGGGGTCTCTGGCAAAGTACATGATAGAAAATATTCTATCTGTCAGAGTCACAATGGACACCAACATTGTAAGGGCTCTGAAAAATCTTGAAGGACTAAAACCAAGTACATTTTTGTTAAATAATGGTGACCCACATTCAGTCTTGAGTGTAAGAGAATTTTGGAAATGCTGCAGGTAGAATGTTTCAGATTTCAGCAAGCCTTTTGACAAAGTCTTTCATGGTACTCATACATGTAATGCTGATATATGGGTTGGGCTTTAGCAAAATTAGGTCAGCTTGTGTCTGGTAGAATTACTTTTCTCAGAATATTGACTAATGGGTCACTGCCAACACACAAAAAAGAGTTCCCTGATGGCATGCCGCAGAGCTCTGTCCTTGGCCCTGCTGTGGTTTAACTTGTTTATAAGTAACTCCAATAATGATCTGAAAGGCATATTTTTCAAATTTTTAGAAAGAATAATGTTGGGTGGAAGAGTCATTACCCTATCACACTCTGAGGCTATGTAGCATTATGGAAAAAGTGTTTTTGAATCAGGTGGACCTGGATTCAATCTCTAGCCTTGCTATTCTCTGTGATCATCTTCAAATTACCCAGTCTTGTAGAGTCTCTGTTTTCTAACAAATAAATAAATATGGAGGTAACTACATTAAAGATAGTAAATGAAATGTAAAAAGTAAAACCTTTTACTCGTTTGCTGGATATAGGAAATTCTATGTTACTACCAAGAGTTGAATTAAGAGATTATAATCAAATGTCAGAAGTATATTTTAAAGTTTATGCAAGTAAGATTCATTTTTAAAATCAATTATATAGGTGCATAAGAAAAACCTGAATTTACCTGAATTATATTTCTTAAGCTCGTTCCTGGGAGATAAACTGACTGCAAACTCAATATGAGGCAGAAATATACATGCAGCTTCTCCGAGTTAATACAATCTGGGCAGCGATTGTAAAAATAAAATGTCAAGACCAAGGTAAACGGTCACTCTAGTATACTACGCTCTGGCTGCTACCGTATCTGGATTATTCTGTCTGGCTGAAGGACAATATTGACAAGGTCTAGCATGTCCATGAAAGGGTGACCTGGATGCAAAACATCAAAACATGTTTTATGAAGATAGTGATGAAGACTACCAAGGAGGTATTCAAGTGGAGTCATGCCGGGAGATATTTGAAGGATGACATTCTGAAACAGGGACTCTGTGCTCTTGTTCTTGGGGTTCCAAGGGCATGAAGGTGGGTGGAAAGATCTGGAAACACATCTGGCTCAATATAAAGAATGAATATTCTCGTTTTTAGAAATTACAAAAAAAAAAAAAAAGAAAATGCAGTCTTTCTCACAGAGGAGTGAGTTCACCATCAGTGCAAGTCCAGGGATATCTATCCGGAGTCCTGCTTCTGAAAGGAGAAGCACAAAGATTACTGCCAAAGCATTTCCAACACAAAAATTCTCAGACCCAAGAAAGTAAATGAGATGTGGGAGAAAGATCAAGAAGGGAAAAGAAAAACTGTCCGTAACTGTCCAACACACTCGGTTGAAAGGAGCAAGGCTTTGTCTTTGCCTTTGCTTTTGTTTCATTTTTACTTTTTCTCTCCTCCTTCCCTTTTATATCTTTGTTGTGTGTCTAACATCCCTGTGGTCAGTCATTTCTATACTAAGCATTTTGCTTATTATACTTGTTTTGTGCTCTAGGAAACAAAAGCAGTCCCGATTTTACACTGCCGACAAAGTTTTATGGATTGCCTGTTACTGTGTGAAGTGCTCTGTAAATATTTACCCAAAGATTCAGTTCTCAGAACTCCTATGCAGACTTTTTACCTGGACACATAGATAGTGGTGACCTCCCTGCTGTTAACAAAAAGGCCAATACTTTGGCCCATGACTCTGCTTCATTGAAACAGGCACACAGAGAACAACTTTTGATTAGTTTTTAGAAAAAATAGCCGTGTCTGGATTTTAATTATTCATATTATGGAAATAGTATGTGGGTCACTATAGATAAGGAACAAAATATAGAGGAGAAAATAAAAGTCAACAGTAATCCATAATTCTGCTTATATTTGTCATGGGCTAGGCCTTACTGATCAAGACATAAATGAAAGGACTTTAGAATAATAAAAGACAAAAACAAAATAATAATGGCTAATATTAATCCTCATTAAAACCTGAGCTGACCAATATTATTATACCCATTTTAGAGAAGAGGTGAACCTGAGGCTCAGAGAGTTAAGTAATTTGCACTTGGTCACACAGGCAGCAAGTGGCAGAGCCAAGGTTTGACCACGTGAAAGCTGGCCCCAGAGAGCATGTGCTAAACCACTGTGTTTCATTGAAACAGAAGCCACCTCTAGAAAGTTTAAAAATGAGGGATAGAAAGGAAAATAAGTAAACACAAAGTTCGTGCTGTGTATTGTATGTAACATTCCTATCCAAGATATATAAAGACCTTCAAAAAAGTAATAAAATATAATACCCCTTTTTTAGAAAAAAAGGAAATAAATATGATGAGGTAATTCAAGGAGAAATACAAGTATATTCAAGTATATCAATATCCTTACTAATCAGGAAATCATGAACTTTAAAAATGAGTTTTATTTTGCTCATCAAAATGGCACAATTTAAAAGAATATTAATAATAATTAGCACTGGCAATCTTTTGGGAAATAAACATCCTTATACAATATAAATAAAACAACATTTTCAGAGGGAAATTTAGCATTATTAATCAAAATTTTTAAAACATAAAGTTCATATTTTTAACACTTCTAAGACATTGTCTTAACAGAAACACACAAATACAAAAAGACATATTACTTAATATCTTTGTAGCATTGTTTTTAATAGGAAAAAAATTGCAAAAACTCAGATGCCTAACACAGGAGTATATTCAGATTGTAATCATAATAATCATGGTTGTTAATATTTATGAAACCTTTTATGTATCACACTCTACCAATATTTTACAGGCATTATTTCATATATGTATGGCTATGTGTAAATAATTGAATTATTTTTCTTATGGATCAATTCTGAGAGTATTTCTTAATAATTAGGATTTAAGTTTTAACATGTATCTATTGGTTGATCTGATTGATCTGAATTCTACCTCCTTATTTTATGTTACATATTTTGTTTTTTAAAGCTTCCTTGATTTGGTGTTGTATCTTTATAACATAGACAAACTTTTTATATTGTGTTTATACATGATTATTTGCATAATTTTGAAAGTTGATTATATGATTTAGGTATTCTGGAGATTATCTAAATTTAAAAAAATATTCAAACTTCTCTTTATTAATTTACCCACTTTAAATAGTTTCCTTTGACTTTCATAATAGAAGATCCAAAAAATAGTGTATTTTAACTTTGTCAACTTTTGATTTCTCTCCTAGTTTCATTCATTTCCTCATTTTTGTTAGTTTTATAGATCTTCCTTACTCTGACACTTACTTCCACTCCCTGTATCTATTTTTTTAGTGTCTTTTCAAATTTTTTACACATATCTTGTTGGATTCTTTAATTGAAATATAATTTACATGCATATTACTTCAGTTTCAGTTGTGCAACCTAGTGATTCAATATTTTTTAGATTATACTCCATTTAAAGTTATCATAAAATACTGGCTACATGCCCTATGCTATACAATGTATCTTTGTAGCTTATTTATTTTATACATTGTAGTTTGGACCTCTTGTGCTTCTACCCCTATTGTGCTCTGCCCCTTCCCTCTCCCTACTGGTAACTACTAGTTTGTTCTCTGTACCTGGGAGTCTGTTTCTGTTTTGTTATTAAGTTATTTTTTAGATTCCATATATCAGTGATAGCATAGAGTATTTGTCTCTGCAAATGGCAGAATTTCATTCTTTTTTATGGCTGAGTAATATTCCACCATGTGTATGTATGTGTTTGTGCATGTGTGTGTGTGTATGTGTGTGTATGACATCTCCTTTATCCATTCATTTGTTGATGGACACTTAGGTCACTTCTGTATCTTGGCTATTGTAATAATGCTGCTATGAATATTGCGGTGCTTGTATCGTTTTGAATTAGTGTTTCCATTTTCTTCAGATATATACCTTGGAGTGGAATTGTTGGACCATATGGTAGTTTTAGTTTTTTGAGGAAACTCCATATTGTTTTCCGTGGTAGCTGCACCAATTTACAATCTCACCAAAAGTACACAAGGGTTCCTTTTTCTCCACATCCTCACCAACATTTGTCATTTGTGTTCTTTTTGATGATAACCATGCTGAAAAGTGTGAGGCGGTATCTCGTTGTGGTTTTGATTTACGTTTCTCTGATGATTAGCAGTGTTGAGCATCTTTTCAAGTGTCTGTTGGCCATCTGTATGTCTCCTTTGGAAAAATGTCTATTCATGTCATTTGCCCTTTTTTTTTTTTTTTTTTTTTTTTGTGGTACGCGGGCCTCTCACTGTTGTGGCCTCTCCCGTTGCAGAGCATAGGCCCCGGACACACAGGCTCAGCGGCCATGGCTCATGGGCCCAGCCGCTCCGCGGCATGTGGGATCTTCCCGGACCGGGGCACGAATCCGTGTCTCCTGCAGCGGCAGGCGGACTCTCAACCACTGCGCCACCAGGGAAGCCCCATTTGCCCATTTTTAAAATCAGGTTCAGAAGGCTGTAGTATACTTTAGCTGTTGTCAGTGACTAAGTGGGGTCACTTGTACTGGTAAGGGTATGTCGTTAGAGCTTATAGTAAGTGTTAGTGCTTGGAAGCATAGGAAGGAAAGAACCAATGATTAGAGTATCTGCTATGTATATACATATATATATGTATATATATATATGTTGTATGTATCTTATCTCATAAAATCCTCATTTAGTTCACAGAAAACCTATGCAAAGCAAGTGTTATCATTGTTATTTCATGGATAAAAAAGTCAGCTCTCTGACTGTTGAATTTATGATAGTTCATATGGTTAGGGAGGATCCCACCTGGCGACTAAGCGTGTAGAAGTGTGAGCCATACCCTGAATTATGAGATTGAACAGAGTAGAATATCAAGGCCTTAGTCAAGTAGACTAGACTGCAGACTAATTAAGAAATTCGGTGTAACTCCACCCCACACCATCACATGAACTGGACACATGTGGGGTGGAGCTGGTGTAAAGCCATAGCTCAGTAGTCGTGATTGTCCAGGGCTAAGACTAGACACTGCAAGTTAATTTCCTTTATAGATAAGGATGAGATTCCCAATGTCTTGCTTTATTTTTTCAGATCTGTGTTTGTAACTCATTGGCACTAGTTGGAGACATCAGAGATTATAACATAGTAGGATTGTGTAAAGCTGGGAATTCCCACAAAACAGACTGCTGAAGCCAGACACAGACCATTCAGTTATTCTCTATTTTAGAAAAAAAAAATTTGCTGGGTAATTCTTCACTAATGAAATTCAAGTTTTATTTTTAAAGATCTCCACCGAGTATCTGAAGAGTGTCCCTTTATATAGTACTTCTAATAGTACAAGTAGTCATAAACACTGAAAGCAGAAACTCTGCCCTTCTCTGCCTCACCAAAAGCTACTTTCCAATTTGACTTCATTTCTTTTAGTTTTTTTTTTTTTTTTTCTTTGTGGTTCGCGGGCCTCTCACTGTTGTGGCCTCTCCCGTTGCGGAGCACAGGCTCCGGACGCGCAGGCTCAGCGGCCATGGCTCACGGGCCCAGCCGCTCTGCCGCATGTGGGATCTTCCCAGACCGGGGCACGAACCCGTGTTCCCTGCATCGGCAGGCAGACTCTCGACTGTGCCACCAGGGAAGCCCCCATTTCTTTTAGTTTTATCTCCACCAGAAATAGAGTAAAAATGCTCACTGGGTCCTCCCCTGGCCCCTCCCAACATCCTTTATTTATTGAAAAGCAAATAATTTGCTATCATATTTCTTGACTATAGTCTAAATAATTTCTATGTTTTTCTAAACTTTTAACTATAGGTTCTGTGTTCTCACCTTCCAGTAGTTTTTAGATTCTCCCATAAGAGATATTTTTATTTAATTACAAGTATTTCTAACTCATCCTACTACAGTGTATGTTTTTTGATGATATTCTACAGTATTGGAAAAAATATAAACCAAAATAAGTATGTGAAATCAAATCATAGACTTTCTGAGGTTCTGTTCAATGTGGAGGTAAAAGTCATGTCTAAGTATCAAGGCCAAGCAACTTGGGCAAAGAAAACAGCAAGATGCTGCAGTTGTCTTGCATGTTTATTAGTGTAATGGATCACATTTATGAAGGCATTGCAAAGTTATAAACAGCAGTGCAGAGTGGTCCATCCCAGATACTCAATATATAACCATTTTATTACTGCAGTGGACCAACATTACAATTAACTAAAGAAACAGGGTACATATAAGTTATTTCAAAAGAAACAGAAAAAATGAGCTACAAAAGGTCAGCTTTCTGGCCTAGTTTAAAAGTGCATTCTCATAAGCCACAAATAACTGTACAGCCATCGAAACCTTGTACATAAAACCTATAAAGACACTCTTTCTACAACACTATTTAAGGCCTAGAGAGCAAATCGTTAATGGGATGAAGCTTTTGGTTTTAGCTATGCATAATGAAGAAACTCAACTTTCAAAAGTACAAGAATGATTTATTGCTATCCTGTCCATTGATCATTTTCCATCCCCCCTCCAAAATCAGTCTTGGTCAATCTTGGTCAGTTTTGCATGTCTACCCCTGCACTGGTTCTCCCATGCTCCATTTCCTTCTGGCAGCTTAAATTGTCACAGATGGATGACAGTATGTTACCTTGTATCTTATCTGTCTGTTGTGCCCGCTCAAATGACTTCTCTTTTCTTAAAGAGGAAAGCTATGATGACAGATTATAAGGCCATGATATCATTTTGTAATTTAACACCATTATTCCTAAGACACTAACATTTGTCTGCATAGTACACTTTGAAGGGGTTGCTTGCTGTGAGCCTTGACTCAACTATTTCTTCTAAGGAGTTGAGAAAATTCCAGGATTCATTACTGCAAACACATTTCTTAAAAGCCTTGTGTTCAGCAAAATCCAAATTATATTTTGAAGCATTTTCTTCTTATCTTTAAAACCTTTTATTGTTTAAGAGAAACAATCAATAGCTACTTTTCATACTTAAATTTCAAATCAATAAAATGCATGTGTTTTAAGTTATTTGATATCCTCAAATATTTAAATATATAAAAACATCATTTGCCTTATATATAATTTTTTAAAAATTTCCCCAAATTTTACTTATAAGGCACTACCGGTGCTTTTTAAAACCCCAGTAAATGACGAACCATCAATCCTTATCTTGTGTATGTAGGATAGTGACTTTACCTATGTGATAATTCTTCTATTTATCATAGCCTTTACCAAAAAATATTATTGTGTCTAAAGGGTGGCTGAAACTCTAGAAATTGGTATTTCGGTATTGAACTTAGTGACTTACCCTAAATGTCATATGGTCCTGGCTGTGGTGAAGGAAGATATTCAGTCTTAGGAATCAATATTCATGCTTTTGGTTTTCATAAAACATATGCTTTTTACCAATGATGAGTTTACTGCTGTTAGCCACTTTTCATTTGCCATGTGTGATCACCTGTCTAATGATGATTTTGAGCTCTAGGTATTGGCACCACCTTGATGCTTCAACTGGAAAAAAGCCTCAGGCTTTTCCTGGGTCTTGTTCAAGGAGACACAGTCTTCCCAACATTTTTTTTCCAAGAACAGGGACCTAAAGCTTGCTTGTTCTATATGAGGCTTTTATCTAGTGTATGTATATGTCTCCTGGCCCAATGTCTCCTTGCTGTTCTCTGCTGAGAGGAAGCATGGAATGAGAGGTAGAGCTGTGCTTTAGGCAGGCTGATAAGATAGACATGTAAGGTAAACAGTTGTACAAGGGTCTATGTACTCAATCCTAACACATTCCAGCACAGATGTTTTATGATGGATAGGCACCTCACTTTAGTCCTAAAGAGGTGATGGGGGTAGTACAGGGTTGAATGAAGAGGAGGTGCCTGGATCAGTTCTCTGGTCCTCAAGCCAATAGAATGGGTAACTACCTGGCCCTTTTCCCTTGCACCAATAGCTGCCTTGTTCCTAGAACCTTACCAGTAGTTGAAACCAGAGGCAGCCATGTCTGTAGGTACCACATTTAGGGAATTAAAAATATTTCTTAGGTCTCTGGTAATGGAACTTCCTTTTTAACATGTGAGCATATGTTTCAACTCTCAGTCCACCATATGTACTTTCATAATGCAGTTGGCGCTTGGCTTTTGCCACCTTGATATTCTACAACCAACTTTTAAATTTCATAAAGGCCAGATCTGTGTTTTATACAGTTTATACAACCCCAAGGTTATCTGTCTTGTTTCTTCATCTTTTGCTGTGGGACAATGGGTTTTTTGCTTTGTGAAAAAAATCCAAACTATAAATAGTTCTTTGTTTTTGCCTGTATATGTATTTAACTTACAGTCTTTCAATCTTGAGTGTTTCTCTTTTTTTCGCCTTCATTTAGAAGACATTTCTTCCTATACTATTCTCTCCTTAAGACCAGCTGACTTAATAAATTTAGAGGTAAGAAAAACTCTGCAGTGCTATAAGCCCTTTGCTTTCTAAACGCAATAATGGATCCCAGCATTGAGTTCTTTAAAGTGATTGCTTTCCCTGTGTGTTTTGAGGGCAACAAGGCAGGGAGTTTTTAAATGCTTTTGGACAGGAAGAGCCATTCCCTTCTTGGATCCAAGCTGAAATCATTACCTCAAGCCATGAAACTTTCAACCATAATATTATAATACTATAATACTCTTAAATATTTTCATGGCAACCTTAGCCCAGTATAGCCCACCCTCCATAGCAACCCTGAAATGTATTATCACTCTTGTGTGTCACAGATTAGGAACAGTTAAGGGACCTTTTCAAGGTTAGTCAGCAGGTAAGAATTTCTGTGTTTGAGCTCAGAGCCTTTTCCTATAAACTCTCAGCTGATTTTGGTAATGGCAGTATTATGGTTTTGTATATGGAATATGATACTTTCACTTGTCAGAAGTGGAAAAGACAAGATCAAAGAGGTATTTAACTAAAGCGCAGTTATTAGCAAATTTAGTCTCTTTTCTGTAATATAATAGTTATGTAAAAATAAACCAGCCACCCAGGGACAAGACATCTGCTCCTTAATCAGGTGTGTCCTTGTTTAAATGAGAGAGATCAGTGCAGAGGTTAACATAAGGGGGAAAAACAAACTTGGTTAAAGATGCTAAGCTCTAACAGAAATGGGAAGTTAAATTCTGGCTAAGTTACATAAATTTTATTGCTTCATTCTCAGTAAAATTCAGGGAGAAATAAGGCAAATTCTTTTGTAAAACTGTAAAGACAACCCCATCTTTCCATTCTGAAAGGCTTCTTTTAACATTTCAAATTTCTACAGACATCTCTTATCGGAGTAAGGCTGCTCCGTTTTGTTTTTTCCAAGTTTATATATTTTCTTATTGCTTTCTATATTAGCAGGCAAACGCATAAAGGTACTAACAACCAGGGTTCCCAACATTCAAAAATTTCAGTTTCTCTCTTTCCCTCTCTCTTTCTCTTTCTTCTCTCCTATGCACATGCATATCCCTCCCCACCCGACCTCCAACATTTAGATGACTAATAAAAGTAGAGGCTGAACTAATTCAATTCCTGTACTTTTGTGTGCAGAGTTTCATTTTGACCTCCGGTTCACAGGTACGTGAAAAATGCAAATTAAGTAGCACCAGCACTGGACTGTATCTTTGTTTCTAGGTGCCTCCAAATCTGTAAGGGTATCTCAGAGGTGGTCATGGTAGTGGCGGGGAGGTTTGGGAGTTGTATCCATACATATAACTTTTTTTGGTAAACATTTTTATTGGAGTATAATTGCTTTACAGTGATGTGTTAGCTTCTGCTGTATAACAAAGTGAATCAGCTATACATGTACATATATTGCCATATACCCTCCCTCTTGCGTCTCCCTCCCACCCTCCCCATCCCACCTCTCTAGGTGGTCACAAAGCACGGAGCTGACCTCCCTGTGCTATGCGGCTGCTTCCCACTTGCTATCTATTTTACATTTGGTAGTGTATATATGCCCATGCCACTCTCTCACTTCGTCCCAGCTTACCCTTCCCCCTCCCCACACCCCATGTCCTCATTCCGTTCTCTACATCTGCATCTTTATTCCTGTCCTGCCCCTAAGTTCATCAGAACCACTTTTATTTTTAGATTCCATATATATGTGTTAGCATACGGTATTTGTTTTTCTCTTTCTGACTTACTTCACTCTGTATGACAGACTCTAGGTCCATCCACCTCACTACAAATAACTCAATTTCGTTTCTTTTTATGGCTGAGTAATATTCCATTGTATGTATGTGCCACATCTTCTTTATCCATTCATCTGTTGATGGACACTCAGATTGCTTCCATGTTCTGGCTATTGTAAATAGAGCTGCAATGAACATTTTGGTACATGACTCTTTTTGAATTATGGTTTTCTCAGGGTATATACCCAGTAGTGGGATTGCTGGGTCATATGGTAATTCTATTTTTAGTTTTTTAAGGAACCTCCATACTGTTCTCCATAGTGGCTGTATCAATTTACATTCCCACCAACAGGGCAAGAGGGTTCCCTTTTCTCCACACCCTCTCCAGCATTTATTGTTTCTAGATTTTTTGATGATGGCCATTCTGACCAGTGTGAGGTGATATCTCATTGTAGTTTTGCTGTGCATTTCTGTAATGATTAGTGATGTTGAGCATCCTTTCATATGTTTGTTGGCAGTCTGTATATCTTCTTTGGAGAAATGTCTATTTATGTCTTCTGCCCATTTCTGGATTGGGTTGTTTGTTTTTCTGATATTGAGCTGCATGAGCTGCTTGTATATTTTGGAGATTAATCTGTTGTCAGTTGCTTTGGTTGCAAGTATTTTCTCCCATTCTGAGGGTTGTCTTTTTGTCTTGTTTATAGTTTCCTTTGCTGTGCAAAAGCTTTTAAGTTTCATTAGGTCCCTTTTAAAGATATATTAAAAAATATAATACACTAGAGCTAACATGTCTGTCCAACTTCTTAGTGTTTCAAATGTTGCAATTCTGAAGAGTAATTTTTTATTTATTATACTGTGGGATAGTACAGGCATAAAGAATCAAAATTTGCTGCTCTGTAACTCAACACATTCCCACTTGCTATTATAGCTTCCTGAGGCATTGCTTGCTTGTTTTCTTCCTTCATTCCTTCTCTTTTGCTCTCTCCCTCCCTCTGTTCCTCCATCTTTCTTGTCTAATGAAAAGTGTTTCTCTAGAGTGACCTATTATAGTCTGGACGATTTCAGCCACAGGCAACATTATGTGGAGAATTAAGGAAGAAACATTTAGATTTTTTGATTCAAGAAAGAATGAAAATTTTAAAATAACAAATTCAGTTTGACAGAATTTTAATTTTGATATTCCCTCCTTTGTAGTTTCATGCTTCTAACCACATTGTAGTTTGCTGTAGCTTTCTCTGGATAATGGTTTATCAGATGACACTTTGCATCTATTTATGTTCAGAGATACGTTTGGGAGACAATTTAAGAAAAGGATTAGTTTAAGAATGAAAGCAATCTAACAAGACAGTAAAGGAAATTAAGGATAACCTTCCTTGCTTGCTTATTTATTTATTTACTTATTGGACCCCTCTGGTCATCATACAACATGCATTAGAAATGAAAGTGTTCTGATTTTCACTTTCCTATATTAGTATCAAGGTGAAAGTGTTGGCCATAAACATATGTGCAACTGTCTTTACCATTCCCAGGAATCACACATACATACATCTGCTAAAAAGTAGACTAAAAGTGGAGCTATTCTGACTGAATACAAAGCAAAAAACTCATTTTTTTTACATCAAAATGTGCATAAAGAGTAGTAGAGAATACCTTTGGAACTTATTTTTCCCAATGGTCTGTTGCAGTTATTGGATAACATTAAAGTTAAAGTAAAAACAAGTCAGTGACTGAAGTCAGAATGCCAGTAACATTAAAAAAAATAATAAAGCTTGATTGTATTTAATAGCAAGAATGGTATGTTAAGTGCTCCCAAAGCAATATCAAATAATTTATAATTATCTAATTTTAATGAGGCAGTCTAGAGTTCAATATAGATAATCTGATTTTTTTTAAATAATGGATATAACATATAGATATATACGTTATATATAGATATTATCTATAATGATATAGATAATCATATAGATAATATAATATGATTTAGCTTTATGACTATACAATCTTCATGGATTTTTCACAAGAAACTCTGATTTCTTAAAGGACCCTTATCATAGAAATAAAAATACTCTTTTTACAGTTCATCCTTACTTTTGAAAACGAGGTTCACTCACTAACTGGGTGAATAATTCTATTCTTGATAAGAATATTCTATTCTTCCTTTCGACGCTGTCTTTTCATTGTACCAATAACATCTGCTACATCCAACTTCATATATTTTTGGCCTGCTTTTGCTACTTAGGGATATATCTTTTTATTATGGTAAATTATGGATGTGAACAGAATAGTTTCTACAGTGGGTAATTCACAACAATGAAATTCTTTGGCCTTATTTCTGCCAAAAAGGAAGACTTTGCATCCACTGTTGGTAACACTAAATTTAAAAATAATAGGTAGAGTGGTTATGTACCATCCCCTGAGATTATCTCTCTTTTTATTTTTTGTATAAAAGCAAATGGTCTGAGAGCTCTTCAAAGAATAGTTCTGTAGAGTTGGGAGTTGCGTTACCTGATGTGAATAGAGTTTATTTGTTCCCAGACTCTGTGAAGCATAATTTTGGTACTTGTGTTTATCTGAGGAAACAATTTCCCAGATTTTTTTTTTTTTAAGTTATCCCTATACCTCAAGTAGCTGAACTCAACTTTTCCACTTTAATGTCAATAAACACAATCTATTGACCTAAATATGCCCACATTCACCTCGAGGATAAAGCTTATGGTATTATTAGTCTCTATTCTTAGTCTCTATTTGCTTAATAAAGAACTTAATAGTTCAAGGTGTTTAAGGTAATTTTTTGATCAATTATCGGTTGATCACAAGTAAAAGTATCATAGTCAAACTGTTGAAATCCAAACACAAAGAGAATAATTGGAAAACAGCAAGAGGACGGGAATTTGTGGTTAGGCAGCAAGTGGCATCTTTAAGTTGGATCTAATCATATTCATGCTAATAATACTCAATATGCATAGAAAAAACAGATTCTGATTCAACTCTACAAAAGTTATGGCTTGTGAGAAAGGCAAATACTGACAAATATTAAATTGTTCCTCTGTAAAACTGTGGAAAATATTTTAAATCAATGAATTCTGACAAACTTATAGTTAGTGTATTTAGAAAGCTTAGCAGGTACTTAACAGATAACAAGTACTGAAAAACTGTCACAAAAAATCTTGTTCCAAAAGTCACACGTCATAGGAAAGTGCTGGTTAATCAAACTTGCTTTGCTTCAAATTAGGTCATTAATCAAAATTATTTTTTCCAACTTTTATGAGATTTTCAGGAGAAGAGATATTGAAGAAAGTACATCCTGGTGGTAGAAATGAAAAGTCTCTGTCCTCCATTTTTGCCAGTAAATTGAACTCAGTTAAAATAAAAAAAAAAACAAAACCAAACACATATCAGTGAGTGAGAGAGGTCTCTGTTAGCCTTTCTAGAAAGACTGTCTAGGAATTGAATATTCATGTACCCTCAGAATTGGTTTAAAAAAATCTGTATTTAATCCTCTCAAAGTACTGATTTCACTGAGGGAAGACACATACAGATTATTTAAGACATACTGAATTCTTGGTAACATCTAAAATCATAAAGAAAAATGTGTAGTTACCATTGTTTCCTCTCTACTACAAATAATGTGTAATAACTAGAAATTTATACATCATGCAAATAAATTTAGCAAAACATTGGTTAAAATAATTGTTTAATACAGGAAGAGTTATTTTTCCCTTTTTTTTCACTGCTTCTAGTATTTCTCACTTATCTCTTTATTCTTTCAGAATTAATGAAAAATATCAGGGTTGTAAGTCTAAATCACCAAGAGTAGGATTAGAACAATGAAAATTTGTTGTTTAAAAAAATTCTCTCAAAGTAAATCTAGGTATTAGTGGAAATATATTGGCAGTTAGGTGATAATAGGGATCCATGGGTTTTCATTATTTGTTCATATGTTTCTTTAAAATTTTGTGGAGAGGGGAAAAAAATTGCTGGAGTTTTAAGGACTTCGGGGCTACTCAAGTATAATCGCAGAGGCTATACTTTGAAATCTCTTACTGTTGTGGCATAATTCTGTGTCCCCTAAATTTCTATTTATTATTAATTTTAGAAAAATTAGAACCTAAACACTATTCTAGTGAAGGGCCTCTGGCTAAAGCTAATACTGAGAAATCTCTATTATGAGTAAATAGGCTATTAAATTCTGATATAACTAGTAGATTTGTCTTTAAAAACAAACTATTAAAAATAAAAGTGAAAAATTGGGCTTTTTCATGAGGGGAAAAGAAAAGAAGCAACTCTTTTAGTATCTTCTGTGTGCCAGTTTTCATTCTAGTTGCTATGTCTATCTCATTTTAAAAGTATGAAGTTGTATGTAATGTTAATTACAGATGCAGTTAAGAAAAAAGAAGGGAAATTACTGAAACTAATTAACTATCTTAGGCAACTTTTGGCAAATATTTAAACTTAGGCTTTTCTGATTCTCCAGCCCGTGTTCTTTCCTCTGTTGTCCAAAGTTTATAGATAATGCAAGCACAATCATTGTAATGTTCAAAATAGGTAGCTATATGCCAGCTTTGCTGCATGTGTTATTTCATTTAATCTTCATAACAGCCATATGAAGTATGTGAATTTTGAAAAGTTAGATATCAGTTGTTCTTCTGTCTCATTCCAGTGCCTGAACTCTTACTGTATAACATCCAGTTTTCATAAAAACCCTAAACTATGTTGGAGTCTGGTATTCTACTTTATCCAAATATTCTTTCCAAAGTAGTTCTATTAACTAGTTATATTAAAAATCTTTGTAAGCAACATGAAGAGAGCAGCTGCTGTGTGCATAGCACTGCAGTGGTGCTCAGTGTTACTTTTTTTCTTTCTTTGTGATAGAAACCACGCAGTTAGATTGATTTTTTGTTTTTTTGGGTGCCTAATGAACTGACACTATTCAGAGTGTGATAGTAAGATTAGGAAGAATCTCACAAGCAAAGAAACACATAGGTTCATAAAAATAAATTGGATAAGTACTCATAATTTCTTACTTTAGAAATTAGGGAATTTTAATCTTTCTGTAGGTTACAGGAAAGATCACAATTAAAATCTCATAGCATTTATTGAACAGCTATGTGTCTGAAACTTGTGGACCAGCAGTCTGATAGTTTGATAAGCTGACAGTAGAACAATATGCAAGTATAGTGGTCACTCAATAAATTGCCAGTAGAGCTATATGTAAGTACAGCAGTCACTTAGAGGAGATACTCATTAAATCTGTGTGAGAGGTCAAAGGAAAAGATGCCTTCTGAACAATAGAAAATTTTCCAAGGGAACAGAATTGAAGGTTTTCAGATATAGACAAATGTCCGTAGTCATGGCTCCATATTGGAGAGATATTTCCAGATAATATTCTAGAAGTGGAAAGACACTAATGTTGTATGGTGTCTGGAAAGAAAATATGGAAAAGGAAGAATAGGGTCTTGGATGTTATGCTATAAAATTTGGAATATGTTCTAGGGCCAAAAAAAGACCTCACTAAAATTTTGTAGTACTGAAGTGACTTAATCAAACATATGGTTTAAATATAAATTAAAGATGGGAAAAGTTGGAGGCAGAGAGGTTCAGTGAGAGACTGCTATAAGGAACGTGGGGCGAGAAATAGACTTAAATTATTTGATAGCCTCAGAATAGAGGACATGGAGGTTTGCTGTAGAGGCTCTGGGTTTGGAGAAAATGTAAGAATTCTCTTTTTGATGTAGTGAATATTGGGGGTGGTCAAGGAAACATCTGTTGACAACATTCAGCCAGAAGTTCAAAAACAGAAAAGTAAACATGAGGCCCACGTTTGTTTTATAGAAGTACATATGCTCAAAAGAGTTGAGGCCAGTGAATAAATAAGCAAAACCTGGGAGAGTTTGTAGAGAATCTAGGAAAATAAGAGTGTCAAGAAGCAAATATAAGAGAGGAGCTTAAAGAGAAATTTCTACAATAGTTTGAGAGAGGGTAGATTTATTCTACAATAAGATTTCCTTAATTATGGTAATCTTTGTCTTCATTTCTCTTTATTTATTAAGAGACTTACCTTTAATGGACTTTTTAAAATCTAATTTTATTTTCCTCTCTTGTGTCTTAAAATATTTTTCCATCAAATCACCTCCTTCCTATTATCTCATCTCTGTTTCTCGGTGGACATATTTGTGTCTTTATTATTCATTAAATTACTGACATCACACATCGTGTCATTGCTCATTGTCTTGCCTTTTTATATTAATCTCCAAGCCAGATCAAAATTCATGCATGGAACAATTATGTCCTTTACATGAGATTAAAGGATAGTTTTCCCTATTTATTCAAGTTAATCTTTGCTTCACTGTGCGAAATATTTCACATAGGCATTTTCTATCATTAACCTAAGACTAGGCCATTCCAATTAGGTAGTTTTTACATGTGTTGCTTCCTTTATTGAGAATGTGTTTTCCTTCTCTTTCTCTTATTATATAGACTCCTCCTTCAAGTTTCAGTTCAGTCCCATCTCTTCCATTAAAATCTTTCTTATTTCACATTGACCTGTCTCTTAATTCTGTCTAAACCACACAGATTGTGTTTTTCTTATATTGATTTTTCAGTTGTTTGAATGTTTAAAATGTGCTTTTATTTCCATAATATATTTCAATCTTCTCGTAGGTAGAAACTACTCATTTTTTATAACATGAAGCAACCACTTCTCAGTATTAAGCATATAGTAGAGACTCATTAAATGCTTGTATTGCAGTGGTGTCATTGTGATTTATTTTTGAGTTCAATATTTATTTAACTTCTGTCAATCACTATTGCCACTCTTTTTAAAGACTATCTATGCTGTGGCATGATATGTAGAAATTGTTTGGATCAGTCCCAACTGAGCCTGGAAATGCAAAGTAAAAAGCTCAGTTAAGGTCATATCGTCTTAGGAACAAGCACATCTATTGAAAGAGTAAATAGTTGTGGAACATGTGGTAATATTTCTTTTTAAGTTTATTATAAGTAGTCTGTAACCAAATTTCTCCATTTCCAGTGAGGTATGAACCAGAGGAAGCTAGCATATATTAAATAAAGCCTGGACTTTAGTTGGCTCTAGGAAAATAATATTTCTGTACCAAAAACTATTAAAGTGGAAAGAGTTGAAGAAAGGGTGTTTTTGGAAAACTTTAAAATCAGTTCCCATCTGTCAGATGTGGCCTGCCTTTCAGAGCTATTCTGGAGTTGCTGACCTTTGTAGGTCCTTTCAACTCTGGACTTGATCTCAGGACCCCTATGTTAAACTTTAATTCCTTGCCAGGATTTGTTATAATTCATCAAAATTAAACCATGGAAGATGAATGTCACAGCTGAGTTCAAATAAATGCTGGCAGACTTTACTCCAAATTAAGTTGGTAAAACGAATAAGCAGCTGACTTCCTTACTCTGTTTGCCACCCAGAACGCCTTATAAGAATATCTTTTCTAACGGCAGTTTAGACTTTCCTGTTCAGTTCCTGGTGAGAAGTTTTACTGCTTACAACTTTTGGGAATGTTGTAAAGAAAAACTAAGCAGTGACTGTAAAACACTGGGGAATTTTAAAGTACTCTATAAATATCAAGTATTGGCCAAATTAATTGTAGAAATTCCAAGTAAGAAAAAAAATTACCCAAATAGTTGAGTGTGTAAAGGAAAGTTTGACTAAAGTTGGTTTTGCTGTAAAGCATCTCTTGAGTTTTCCTAATATTTCCTTTTATCCATCATTTGAGTATACAGCATATTTTAGGTTTCCAGTTAGCATCAGTTAATTGATAAATTGCTAAAAAACAATCTGTAGATGAGGGAAAACGTGAGTATTTGCATCGGAGTTATTCTTTGTGATTTATTAAATTTTTTCTCTGTATGGCCGATAAATAACAGTATTTGCCCAGAGATGTGCAGCCATGTTGTGAGAACAAATAAAGTAAAAAAAAAATCTCATTCTAACAAAAATGGATGATATAACAAATACAGCAAACTACATTAGTTTGCATTATTGTAGTCCTTTCCCAGTTATTGTATTTTGTACTTTCTTCTAAATAAGCAGAGCGGGGGCAAGGCTGGTGTACTGCATGACTTGTGATTTCATTCTCTGCCCTATCAAACTACCTCTAAGCCCTGGGCTACCTATCATTGGTTTTCTCTCGGTGATTCCTGGCCCTCTGGCAGACCAGAGACAACAATCCTCTGGAGTTTGTGGAATAACCTGGTGCCCTGATAGCTTTGGCAGTCCTCACACATACTCAACAAGCCCTCATTTCCTCTAGGAATCCTTGCTGTGAGAGAACCTAGTGTTTGACTTCAACAGCTCCAGGGTTTGCGTCAATTTGAATGTACCTCTTTCCCAGCGTAGCCCTCTGACTGATGTATTTGCTCAGCTTGCTCTTTGTTAGCGCCTAATTGGGGCATTTGGGCCAGCGGTGGGGAGGGTGCCACAGGCACCTGATTGGGAGTCCTGGCCAGAGTTTTCCAGGCAGCTTCTAGTTCACGTTTCTGTGACACCTGCCCTGTCACCCCTACCTTAGGGACAACTGCCGGGAGGGCTCCTAGAGTCAAACCAGTGAAGTTTTCATTGCCCTCTGGCAACTTCAGTGATGGAGTTGTTTTATGCTTGCATTCTCTTGAGTGGTCTCAGAAGTATGTGCAGGAGTTGCAGAATGCCAGCAGCTTGGAGTTGAAAACCCAAGCCGTTCTCTCCCTCTCTGGGTCTGCTCTTCAATTAGGCACAGACCTGAGATGGACAGGTTAGGTCTTGCTATGCAGAGCAGCAGGGCATGATGTAGATCTAAGAAGGGGACATAGCCAGGTAGACCATTTATAATTTTACTTACCTCTGAGATTCAGGGCTCAGTTGTATCAGAGGACAGATACTGGGGAATGTTTATGCTAAATGGATTCTCAGAGTCCTTTACTATCCAGGCTGTTGTCCTTTTTCCACCTACTTGCTTTTCAGTTCTCGAGATACATTTTACTTCTTGCCAAAGCCTTACACTTAGATAGAAAACTCTTAGTTGTTTCAGTCTTTTAGGGTTTAAAGCAACTTATATTTAACAAGTAAAAGAAATTACTAGAAGTTGGGTTGAACAAAGTAGTTAAGTACAGGTGTTAGGAGGGAAATTGATGCCCATCCCTACTTTGAGAAGAGTACACTATTTTGTTTGTTGGTTGATTAAGTGAGGTGTTTTTCTTCTTTTTTAAGTTTTGGAAAGACCATGGAACCTAGGTCCTTTTGCTAGGTCCTACATCTCCAGCTCACATGGGTGCATTCTGATACTATCTTCAGCCAGTGGTTTTTGACCATACAGAAAACTCAACGTGGCTATTTCCCCACGTGAAATAAGTGAAAAATTATTTTCTACTTGAAGAATGTAATACATCAATAGGGATATGAGTTTGCATGACTCAAAATCTCAGTAACCTGCAGGGACAGGTAGTAGAAATAAAAGGAAAAAGTGACTCAGATGGGAAATGTTGGGAAATAAAGAGAGCTGCTTTATTGAAAGCTGGCTGGAGCAACTCAGCTTCAGCTGATTAGGATTCCTAATCATTTTTTATTCCAAATAAAAGATAAAGATTGAGTTTTTTAACCCAATTTTAAAATGTTTATATAAAATTTATTATTTCTTTAAAAATTTTGATGGCATATCAGATGGGCCAGACTTACTCATGAGCTGCCAGTTTATGACCTTTATCTTAAAGACAGATGGGGAAAACTAGAGTCAGATTATGAAATTACTATTTACAATCTAAATTTTAGAGTGAGTTACTTCACTCTAGCTCCTTTAGAATTTCCTCATTTGTTTTCATAATATTAAAAAATAAAAAGTGGTGTCAAAAATCCTTTTAGGGGGGCTTCCCTGGTGGCGCAGTGGTTTGAGAGTCCACCTGCCGATGCAGGGGACAAGGGTTCGTGCCCCGGTCCGGGAAGATCCCACATGCCGCGGAGCGGCTGGGCCCGTGAGCCATGGCCGCTGAGCCTGCGCGTCCGGAGCCTGTGCTCCGCAACGGGAGAGGCCACAACAGTGAGAGGCCCGCGTACCGCAAAAAAAAAAAAAAAAAAAAAATCCTTTTAGGGAAGCCTAACTCTGGACCATAATTTCCTTTTGTTCTTATTAGAGAAAGGGCAATATATGTCTACTAAACCTTCTCAAATGGCAATAAAAAATTTATTTCTTTTTCACCTTTCTTGGCAACATTCTCTTTGATACCATCCCCAGCAAGCTGCCCTGAATGGAGATAAGCCTTTCCTTACTCCAGGTGGCTTGGCAACAAGAAGAGAAAAGGGTTTGGAGCTGCGCACCATGAATGTTCATGGGCTATAACTCTGTACTTCAACCAGAAAAGTTCATTCAACTGCACTGATGTCACTTTCTCTCTCCTCCTTCAAGATAAATTTCTTATTCTCTCTCTGATTTCATTATTAACAGACTTTTCCCTGGACTAAATCCCGGTGGTTTAAGTAACTATGATTTTTGGCCTCTTACGCCAGTTCAAATACACTTGAATGAAACTATTATTGTTACTGAACCAAACTTGTGTGTACTCACCCTTGTGCAGTAAAGCCAATCTACTGACACTGGGTTGTGGTGAAGGAAAGTGCAGCATTTATTGTTAAGCCACGCTGTAAGGTGTCTGGGACAGCTAGTGCTCAGAAAGCCCAAACTCCCCGATGGGATTCAGGAAAGCATTTTTAAAGGCAAGGTGGGGGAGGGGAGTTGCAGGCTATGTGATCAGCTTGTGCACAGTTCTCTGATTGGTTGGTGGTTAGGTAACAGCGCCATGTCACAGGGGTTAACATCATTAATCCTTAGGTGCTAGTAGGCCTAGGGGGTATGTGCTCATGGTCATCAAGAGAGTCTTTTATCTGGAAGGGGTTTTAGCATCTGTAAAACAACTCAGGAAATGTGCATTGGATACTGCTATCTAGGTACTTCAGAAAGGACCTAAAGTGGAGGATATGGGGGAGGGGTCTGTCCCAGGAAGGATCCTGCTCAGTTACACTTCTGAATTTAGAAATACATTTGATTTGACCACATATGCAGAGACGATAAGGGCTCAATTTCACTCCTAGCTCTTCTTGACACATCTCAGTATTTATCCTGATAAACTGTACATGCCATTTCGGGGATGAGTTTTCTTTCCTATTCTTGTCTACACGTGCTCTTTGCTTACTTAGTATGAACTTCATCCTCACTATAACAAAAGGAGACCATGACTGCATCTCCTATAGTCTGCATATCACCTCTTCTTCCAAGGTATTCGTATTAAAGGAGGGGGGAATATCACCCGTGTGAACATCTTATAGCTACATTTGTAAGAGAAAACATTTGCAGGGAAAAATCATCCAAATATTGACTTAAGTGTCTACAATTCTAGTCACTTCATTTACCTTGATTTGATCAGCATTTTTAGTTTATCTTCTGTCAGCCAAGCTTACAGTTTCTGTGAGGTGATAGTGTTCATTTTCAAGCCAATTTGAGTTAAATATTCAGTAAGATGCCTTGAAGGCATGTATCCATTTTGTCTATTGCATTTTCTTCCTTAATTGAAACTCTTGGCAACAAAATCAACATTGAAGAAATAATTTCAGCCCTTTCTCCATTTTGCTTGGTTATCTTCCGGTGTTCACAAATAAACCTCCCTATATCTTTCTGATAATATTAAAAAAATTTCCGTGGTTTATACTACAATAATGTTTGTGATTGTATCCTGAACTGCCAAATGTTTCCAGAAACTTCTCTGTTCCCTTAACCTTCACAGCTCAAAATGACCTATGTCCATTGCCAGAATTTGGGCCACATATTTATACATTTTTGGAGATGGAAAACTCATGCTGGAAACAATTTTGGTTATCAGGACTTGGTCTTAAATTTTTCCATACTCATAAATAATAGTACGTAGCATGTAAATCTGTGTAGATACATGCTAACACCGAACAAAATATAACATATGTCAACCAAAAATTAATCAGTTGGTCTAAGAAAGAATTGGAAAAATTTATTCAAGACAAATTTGAGGATTATAACCTGGGAAGAGCATCTCAGAAAGCTGTGAGAACTGTTCTGCCTGTTAGAAATCGAGGCACAATTATATAAGTTTCTTGAGACAGAGGGCTGTACATCAAATGACATATTATTGACAGTTTACATAATCCAGGTCTGTGTCATCCTGGTTGGTCATGTGACCCCTTACAAGCTCAAGAAGGAATGATAGTTTTTCAGTTGTCTTGTTGCTGCTTGGAGAATGTTGCTCTTTGTGGTTGAGCAGGTATTCGTGCTGATGGGGGAGGTTTGGTCAATGCATGATGTAGACATGCAATGCACAGTGAAGGGAGAGAGGAGGCCAGAGGGCAGAGAAGAATTTTTGTTTAAATATTTCTTGTCTTGCCATAAAATATGAATTTTATCTCATACATATGTCACATATGAATTCAAATGACAAACTATCCCCAAAAGTCTCAGTGGAATAAATTATTGTAAGAGTTTCCCATTTATTTTTCTGACATGGAGATGCCTCCTTTAAGAACCCTAACTCAGAGTCAGCTAGTGACTGTTTTGTCTCCCTTGAGTCCTTGTCACCAGCATATAGAGGCTTGTCCCCTTTGTTCAACATGGTTTACAGTTTTACACATTTTCAACCATTACTAGTCTTCACAAAGCTGAAAATTATAGAAGTGAGATGACATCTGTAGAGCCACAGAATTTCAGTTCAGTATTGATGCCCAAAACAGCCTCTGTGCACTGGTGCTGAGTCGAATCTCAGAGACTTGGGTGAAGTAGAAAAGAATAGCTTATTGTTTTGCCAGGCAAAGTGGGCTCATGACCTCAAAAATTGTGTGCCCCAACCTGGGGGGGGGGAGGTGCTTGTGAGGAGTTTTTTGTTTTTAAACATTAATTTAATTAATTAATTTATTTATTGGCCACACCATATGGCATGCGGGATCTTAGCTTCCCGACCAGGGATTGAACCTGTGCCCCCTGCATTGGGAATGCAGAGTCTTAACCACTGGACCACCAGGGAAGTCCCTGGTGAGTTTTATAGCAACGGTGGAAGGGTGGGGTTACTCATAAGGATCAGGGTGTGTGCAGGGCCTGCATCTTTTAATCTGGCTTCAGGTGGTCTCCTGATGAGCTTCTGAGCTTATCAAACTGTGGTCTTCTCTCTGGAATGAAGAATGCTTCATCAAGTAGTTAACATCTTCCCTTTATTGGGGGTTTTAGTTCTCCAGAAGAGCTCAAAGATACTGTTTTGTGCACCCCATGAGGGGGAACCAGGATCCTGTCCAAAGCCTGCACTATTGTTTCTTGACTGCTCCTCCCTTTCTCTGCATCCCCTCCCTTCCCAATTAGCAACTGTTTGAACCTGACCTTTGGAGCTCAGGGAAGGTCATGGAGGCTGGAGCCTATTCCCTACAAACAAGAAACGGGGGACACAGAAAAGCTTCCATCCCCAGGAGTGCTTAGTTTCAGTATCTTTCTATTTTTCCTTATGTTTCTTGCCTCACATTCCCATATTTCAGCACTAAAATGATGTATTTTTAATCTTTTTTTTTTCTCACATTTTTTATTCTTTTCTTGAAGCAAGGAAACTATGAACTTAACTGCTGGGATGCCTAATTTGAAGTGACTTGAAGTGGTAGATATTAATGATGTGCACAAAGCATGAAGCCAGAGAAGTTTTAAACCTCTTTTATTATACAACTGGAGTTTCAGTTACACTTGAGACCCCTCTTTACTGTTTCATAAAGGCTCTATTTTTATTCTCCCAAATTTTCATTGCATTTATTTAAGTATGCGGTTTACATTTGATATGTCATCTTCTTGTTGATTTTTAATGCAAAATAATGTGTGTGTGTGTGTGTGTGTGGTGAATTCCTCTGTAGTTTCATAGATACCTTATAAGTATAAATATCTATCTTAAAAGACTGGCTTTGCTGGTTAGGAAAAGATATAAAATAAAATTTATTTTTAGTACTAATTTAGACTTTCATGTGTACTACCAGTTTTATTCTTTAAAAAAAAAAAAAAGGCAACCCATTACTAATTATTTACAATGCTTTTGAAGAGGCAGAGAGTCTGTACCTAACATCCCATGATTGGCCTCACTCACATGTAACCCCTGTGCTGTCTTACTTGGCATTCCAGCTGTGCATCTCCCTGCTGCTTGCCATCTACTAGTTTAATTCAGTATAGCTCAGGGGCAGCATTTTTCTTTTCTATCTGCATGCATTGCTACTCTTTATCTTGGTAACTGTGCAGATAGCAATGAAAGGTATGGTGGCAAGGTCACGACCCAGATGGTCTGTTAATGAAGGGTATTTTGTTGTTATTAAGGATAATGAAATTATTGTATTTAAAGAATCCAGGGCTTCCCTGGTGGTGCAGTGGTTGAGAGTCCGCCTGCCGATGCAGGGGACACGGGTTCGTGCCCTGGTCTGGGAAGATCCCACATGACGCGGAACGGCTGGGCCCGTCAGCCATGGCCGCTGAGCCTGTGCTCCGCAATGGGAGAGGCCACAACAGTGAGAGGCCCGCGTACAGCAAAACAAACAAACAAACAAAAAATCCAAGTTTATGTAATTTTGAAGTGTTTTTGCTAAACTGCTCTTTATTAACTTTGAGAGAAATTTGGTTTGTTTTTAATTTTGTTTACTCTTAATCCCTCACTAACATAGTTAAGTTGTGTATATTTCCTTATGAGAGTTTTTTTTCCTTAAAATTTCATTAGGTAAATGTCTACCATATACAAAGCAGACAGAAAAATACAGGGAGACCAATACACCCATAACCCACTGCAAGCAACCTTCAACTCTGGCAAGGTTGGCTCTATCCATAAATTTACCTACTTCCCCTAATCCACCCTTAATCCACAGCAAGTTCCTGACATTAAATTATCTCATCCATAGATATTTTAGTTTGCGTTGCTATTGCAAAAGTATTCTTTTTTAAGAAAACAAAATATTATCCAAAAATTTATGGATAATACTTAATAACATTAAATAGCCAATCAGTGTTGACAATTCTAATTACCTCATAAATGTCAGAGTTTTTAAATTATCAGAATCAAATTAAAATTCATACATTTTGATTGTCTGATATGTTTCTGAATTCTTTAAAAAAACTTTTAATTTTATAATAGTTTTAGATTTATTGAAAAATTACAAAGATATTACTGAGAGCTTCTGTTTTGGTTAATTATATGAGTCAAGTTGACTGTCTAAGGGATGCCCAGATTAAACATTATTTCTGGGTGTGTCTGTGAGGGCTCTGGAGGAGATTAACATTTAAATCAGTGGACTCAGTAGATTACCCTGCCCAATATGTGTGAGCATATCATCCAATCCTCTGAAGGCCTCGAATAGAACAAAAGGCGGAGGGAAGTGCATTTCCCTTTATTTTTTCCCCCTTTCTCACTGCTGGAGCTGGGATATTTTGTCTTCTGCCCTCCCTTGGACTGGGATTGATATCGTCATTTCCCCTGCCACCACCCCACCAAATTCTCAGGCCCTTAGACTCAGACTGAATTACACCACTGGCCTTCCTGGTTCTCTAGCTTATAGATGGCAAGATAGTGGCACTTCCATAATCAAGTGAGCCATTTTTATGTAGTGAGATAATTTTTATGTGCAATAATTTTTATGTATTCTTTTCACTTTTCCCCCTTTTTGATAAATTAGTATATCTACATTGTCAGAGCATGTAGTTTCTGCATGCTGTAATCCATCACTTAAAACCATATGTTTTGGGCTTCCTTGGTGGTGCAGTGGTTGAGAGTCTGCCTGCCGATGCAGGGGACATGGGTTTGTGCCCTGGTCTGGGAAGATCCCACATGCTGTGGAGCGGCTGGGCCCGTGAGCCATGGCCACTGAGCCTGCGTGTCCAGAGCCTGTGCTCCGCAACGGGAGAGGCCACAACAGTGAGAGGCCCGCGTACAGCAAAAAAAAAAAAAAAAAAACACCATATGTTTTTACAGTCCTACGGGTAAATATATATTGAATGTTCACCACCAGGCCTTTTGTTGTTTCTCCATTCATTTTGTTTTCTAAAGTCCATTCTCTAGTAAATTTTTTATCAAGTGCTAACGAGCAGAATGACCTAAGTAGTTGGTTGTCATAACAGTTAATCTGAAGAATTTATAGTTGAAAGTTAGTTTGGCTGGATTGACTCTTAGGCTCACCTTTCCTTTCCTTAGGTATCAGGTATATTATTCTCTTATCTTCTGAGCTAAAGTACTGTTATTGAGAAGTCCGACAGCCTAATTTTCTTTCCCTTGTACGTGTTTTCATGTTTTTGCTGGATGTCCAGAGGACTTTTTGTTTTAATTCCAGTAGTTTTACCAGAATACATCTCATTATTGGCAATTATGGGTCTATTTGTCTATATTTGTCTATATTGTCTATATTTGCATTGTATTCCTTCAATTTGTAGTTTCAAATTTCAAGTCTTTTTTAAATTTTAATCTCAGAGTTTTCTTGCATTATAACTTTCAGTATTTTTGTTCTCTGATTTAGATTTCTTTTTCAGGGAATCACATAATGTTGGTGTTTTGGATCATTTAGTCTATTTCCTACATCTGTTACCTTTTCTCATATTTTTTATATATTCTTTTCATTTCTCTTTGATTTAAAAAAATTCTTTTTACCTTCTGTTCTTTTTAGTCATTATCTGTCGTGCTTATATGATATGTTTTTCATAGTTTAGTCTTAAATTCTAAAATGATTTTTCTAATGTTTTTCTGAATTCTGTTATATCAATTGTGACTTTTTTTTCAATTCTTTTTTTCAGTTCTGGTTTAGTTTGCTCTTTCAAATTATGTATTATTTAAAACATTTTTTAGCTCATGTTGAAAGATTGGATAACAGAGACCCTCTGATTTATCCATGTGTCTCACTTATCCTATTCTAGATCAATATTAATGACCTGAAAGGGGTGATTTCTAGTGAAAGCCTAAGCCAAAGTAGGTATTGGGCATGTGCTATTGAATATTGAATGAAATATTTCAGTCCACCCACTACCTTTCTTCTGATAACTACTTTATGGGTCTTATCAGACAAGTTTTTTGTCCATTTTATAAGGTTCTATCCCTTAATGCCTGGTCTGGTCTTGGTTCTGCTACCTTTGACAGGCAATTTCAGGCAAATTACTTACCTTCTCTGAGTCTCAGTTGTTTTCCTCAGTAAAATGTGAATTATACCTATTTTAGAGAATTGTTACAAAATTAAATGAATGTAAATGTCTAACACACTGCCTCACTGTATAACTGATTGTTACTTTTGTTATTATTTGACTAATTTTGGTATAAGTTAATAAATCTCTTGAGTAAAAGTGCTCAAGCACTTCTTTTTTAGTAATGCGGAAATGCCATTTTCTTTTAGCTCTTTAATTCCATATTTTCATGATAGTTTAGTTGATTTTTCTTTCATTATATAGTCAGATGTGTTCTTGCTTCTCTAACTCACATTTATCTTCTCTGTTTTATTTGCTACAATTTTATTTCTATCACTTTTCTGATTTTTTTTGATAAGGCAAAATTCTTCACATGCTAAACTGTTGCTGCATTCTGAATTACTGTCCAAAATAGGGGATATGCTTAAAAATGCTCTTGAAAAACATCTATGCCATACATGTGGACAAAATCAAGAGAATGACAATGTGGGTAGAGATGGAAAGTTCTACTTTTAGAGATCCTTTTTAAGATAACTCTGCACTTAATATGGGTCTTCTCTCTACTCTTATAACATGTCTTCCTCCTTATATTTATTTGTTTTTTATATTTATAACACATTCTGATTTCAATGCATTTTCATTTGTGCTCTTTTATTGCTTTAGTGGTTGTGCCTTGGAGACATAAGCATTTAAATGAATAAATGAGAGGTGAGAAATACAGACATCTCAAAAGGGAGAAGGGGCTGCTATCTAACTGTTCCCTAGAGTCCTGTCTACATCAGACTGAGCTTGACTAGACATATATGCCTAAATTAACTGAAATATATAATTAGGTTCATTCTCAATGTTTAGAGAAATATTGATTTGAGTTCAGGGCCCAAATAATGAGATGGACTTTTGGCTTGTTTCATTTTTGGTTTTTTAGATACAGTTATTTTGGTGATGATTCAACTTTCCAAGGCTTTTGCAAGTATGTCTTTGTACACTGTAGGTATAAGGTAGTGATTACTTGTGCTAGTTGTGCATCAGAATATCCTTAAAATTATGGGTCCTACATCCCAACAGTCTGACTCAGGAAACTGAATAACAAAGTTATAGTTATTAATATCTAGATTATTCCTAGCTATGAAATTTGTTATTTGGGTATACTTGGGCAAGTTACTCGATTTCTCTGAGACCTATTTGATACTTTTTAAAATAAAATGATCGTAATAAAATATATGTAATAGTTTTGGAGAACTACTTAGCACAGTGCCTGACTTGGAGAGAACATGTATTAATGGAAAATATTAATATTCCTGAAAAATATTCAAACTGTGAAAGTTGACTGAGCCTATGTAGTGATTTGTGATATTAGAACTCAGACAATTTTAGAGCATGTACCTTTTATGTTCCATTTTTTTGGTCTCGTTTTCAGGTTTCTAACTGAGACAGAAAAATAGTTTTAACTATACTAGTGGCATTTAAAGGTAATTTTTCCTCTCTATCTCTCCATAAATATTAATAGTAGATCAAAGAAAGAAAGAAGTCATAGATCTGAAATTAAACCTTAGCACCTTCTCCAGAAGGGAGGTGCTACCAACACTTACTGTGACAGGCTATGCCACCCCAGCAAGTTTGCTCTCTCAGAACAGCTGAGCCTCTCCTGAAAGAGAGTGACCTTCTTGGTATCCTACCTTGAAAGTAGAAATGCTTATAGTTTACCTATGCAGGTTTCTGGACTGCATGGACTTCATGCACTTAACATCCATATATCTTTGTTAGCTGTTCTTACTGCACTTATAAACACTTTGTTTTTAAACTGTTTTCTTTTATCAATTTCCGGATCAGTTATGCCAGTGAAAGAAGAAAAGACTATTACAGAGAATATAAAATCATATAAAAGAGATGCATGTAAAGATTCATATTGTTTTTTATAATTTTACATACTAAATTTTGTACAGAAAATTGAATTTGGGCAACTCAAAATAAGCCAATTTTAGAAATGTATTCAATGTTGTTTAACTGTATTAATAATCTAGTATTGTCAGGAAGTAATTCCTTCAGCAGATGTTTTGCTTATCAAAATCCTTCTAGTTTCAATATATAAATAGTAGCCCTATTATCCTATTTCATACTTTATATTAGGTCCATTTACAATATTTAACTTATTTTATTTACAAAATTCTATACCCATATTCAGTCATTATTGTCATATATTCCTCTTTTTGATTATGTCTCAGGTAATACCAACTATACTCATTGCATTTTGTTTTATATCTATTCAGAATTTCTCTAATGTCTGCCTACAAATGTTTCCCACTGCCACTTTTCTCTCCCCTTTCTCTTTGTCCTCCTCCTCTTATTTATTTATTTATAAAACGTTTTATTGAGATATAGTTGATTTATAATATATTTATTTCAGGTATACAACATAGTGATTCAAAACTTTTATTGCTTATCTCCATTTATAGTTATTATAAAGTATTTTTTATATTCCTTGTGATGTACAATATATCCTTGTAGCTTAATTATTTTATACATAGTTGTCTGTACCTCTTAATCCGCATCCCTGTCTTGCCCCTCCCCACTTCCTCTCCCCACTGAAAACCACTAGTTTGTTCTCCATATCTGTGAGTCTAATTCTTTTTTGTTATATTCACTAGTTTGTTTTATTTTTTAGATTCCATATATAAGTGATAACATACAGTATTTGCCTTTCTATATCTGACTTATTTCACTAGGTGTGATACCCTCCAAGTCCACCAATGTTGTTGCAAATGGCAAAATACCTTATTTATTTATTTATTTATTTATTTTTGGAGTAGAGTTGCTTCACAATGTTGTGTTAGTTTCTCCTGTGGAGCAAAGTGAATCAGCTATACACATACAAATATCTCCTCCTTTTTGGATTTCCTTCCCACTTAGGTCAGAGCATTAAGTAGAGTTCCTTGTGCTATACTGTAGGTTCTCATTAGTTATCTATTTTATACATAGTAGTATATATATGTCAGTCCCAGTCTCCCAATTCATCTCATTCTTCCTTTCCCCCCTTGGTGTCCATATGTTTGTTCTCTATGTCTGTGTGTCTATTTCTGCTTTGCAGATAGTTTCATCTGTACCATTTTTCTATATTCCACATACATGTGTTAATATACGATATTTGTTTTTCTCTTTCTGACTTACTTCACTCTGTATGAGTCTCTAAGTCCATCCACATCTCTGCAAATGGCATTATTTTGTTCCTTCTTATGGCTGAGTGATATTCCATTGTATACATATACCACAACTTCTTTATTCATTCTTCTGTTGATGAACATTGAGGTTGCTTCCATGTCCTAGATATTGTAAATAGTGCTGCAATGAATATTGGGGGTGCATGTGCCTTTTTGAGTTATGATGTTCTCTGGGTATATGCCCAGGAGTGGGATTGCTGGATCATATGGTATTTCTATTTTTAGTTTTTTAAGGAACCTCCATACTGTTCTCCATAGTGGCTGTATCAATTTATATTTCCACCAACAGTATAAGAGGTTTCCCTCTTCTCCACACTCTCTCCAGCATTTATTGTTTGTAGATTTTTTGATGATGGCCATTCTCACTGGTGTGAGGTGATACTTCATTGTAGTTTTGATTTGCATTTCTCTAATAATTAGTGATGTTGAGCCTCTTTTCATGTGCCTCTTGGCCATCTGCATGTTTTCTTTGGAGAAAGGTCTATTTAGGTCTTCCACCCATTTTTTGATTGGGTTGTTTGTTTTTTTAGTATTGAGCTGCATGTGCTGTTTGTGTATTTTGGAGATTAATCCTTTGTCCGTTGCTTCATTTGCACATACTTTCTCCCATTCTGAGGGTTGTCTTTTTGTCTTGTTTATGGTTTTCTTTACTGTGCAAAAGCTTTTAAGTCTAATTAGGTCCCATTTTTTTATTCTTGTTTTTATTTTCATTACTCTAGGAGGTGGGTCAAAAAAGATCTTGCTGTGATTTATATCAAAGAGTGTTCTGCCTGTGTTTTCCTCTAAGAGTTTTATAGTGTCTGGCTTTACATTTAGGTCTGTAATCCATTTTGAATTTATTTTTGTGTATGGTGAAAATCTCTTATTTTTAAATTTTACATAAATCTCTTAGAACATAAAATCTTTTGGTTTGCCATTCTATTTTTTCCCCACCTTTACCATTTTCTCTTTTCATTTCAATAGACTTGAACTTATATTTTGCTTCCTTGACTTTCAAGAAACACATATTTAAGAGTTGATTTCCCTTTTTACTTCTCAGTTATCTTTTTTGTCTGTTTCTATTTCTTCTTTGTGTCATCACGTTTCTCCACTCATTTTTATGTATACTTTTTTCTCATGTACTCTTCTATCTTCTTTCTCTCTCTTTGGTTTATCACTTCCTAATTTGAATTATACAGCCTTTTACTTATGTCCTTACACATTTGTTGTTTGTTTGATTTTTATATTTATAATTTACAAATTTGAGGCAGAAACTAATTGGTAACAAGAGAAAAGTTGAGGCTAGACCTTGCTTCCTTGACTTTTGACCTAGAATTACTGAGAACACAGGGGTTGGCTTTAGACAGACCTGGGTCTGGATATGGATGATCTACTCACTAGGTGTTTGACCATGAGCTATATAAGCTCTCTCAGTCTTACTTTTGTCATCCATAAAAATGGGGATAAAATATGTGAATCAAATGTTTGTAGTAAAGTCCAACATGTTAACTGGCACATAGTGGGTGCCCAATAAATTGTAACCATTATAATTTTTTTTTGACATTTCAAAGTTGAATTTCAAAATTCAGCATTGAGATAGATACTAACAAGATGAATTAATTGCTATATTTAGGACTTTGATTCCCTTTATATTCTTAAGGAGTATGTTTAGTTTTTTAAGAAACCACCAAACTGTCTTCCAAAGTGGTAGTACCATTTTGCATTCCCACCAGCAATGAATGAGTGTTTCTGTTGTTCTACATCCTCTTCATGTTTGATGTGGTCAGTGTTCCAGATTGTGGCCTTTCTAGTAAGTGTGTAGTGATATCTCATTGTTGTTTTAATTTCCATTTTTTTAATGACATCTGATGTGGACCATCTTTTCAAATGCTTATTTGCCATCAGTATATCTTCTCTGGTGAAATGTCTTTTAAGATCCTGGCCCTATTTTAATCAAATTGTTTCTTTTATTATTGTTGAGCTTACAAAATTCTTTGTATATTTTGGATAACACTTCTGTATTACATGTGACTTTTGCAAGCATTTTTTCCATGTGGCTTGTCTTCTCTTTCTCTTGGCATTGTCTTTTGAAGAGAAATTTTTTAAATTTTAATGAAGTCCAGCTTTTCAATCATTTCTTTCATGAATCATGCCTTTGGTGTGCTGTATTTAAAGCGTCATCAACATACCCATGGTCAGTTAGATTTCCTCTTACATTATCTTCTAGGAATTTTATACTTTAGTGTTCTAAATTTAGGTCTGTGACACATTTTGAGTTAATTTATGTGAAAGGTGTAATGTCTGTGTCTACTTCCATGGTTTTACATGTGGATGTCCAGTTGTTCCAGCACCATTTGTCAAAGAGACTGTCTTTGCTCCATTGTATTGCCTTTGCTCCTTTGTCAAAGATCAGATGTCTATAGTAATGTGGGTTCATTTCTGGATTCTCTATTTGCTTCCATTGATATTTTTATCTATTCTTTCACCCAATACGACACCATCCTGATTACTCTAAGTTTATAGTAACTCTTGAAGTTGGGTAGCATCAGTCTTCCAACTTGTTCTTCTCCTTCAATATTGCATTGGCTATTTTAGATTATGTCATCTGTGAACAATAACAGTATTATTCTTTCCTTCCTAATCTGTATATTTTCTATTTCATTTTCTTGTCTTATTGCATTAGCTAGTACTTCCAATAAGATGTTGAAAAGGAGAGATGAGAAAGGACATTCTTGCTTTGTACCTGATCTTAGGAATTTTCTTATTTCTCACCATTAATTATGATGTTACCTGTAAGTTTTTTGTACAGATTCATTGTCAAGTTGAGGTTTAGTTTCTCTCTATTCCTAGTTTACTGAAAGTTTTTATCATGAATAGGTGTTGGATTTTGTCAAAAGTTTTATCTGTATCTATGTTTAAAATCATGTGATTTTTGTTTTTCAGCCTATTGATGTGATGGATTATATTAATCAATTTTCTAATGTCATGCCAGTTTTGATATATTTCACTTGTTCAGGGTGTATAATGCTTTTTATTATCCCTAATTTTTAATCCCTTCTTAATGTCCACTTGGCCTAATATGTTATGGATGTTTGTTTGTTAGGTTTTTCTGATTTTGTTTGCTTATTTATTTGATTTTCATTATACAAAAAGAGCAGTTTGGGCTTCATGATTCTCAAGATTCCATTTAACTGTGAAACTCATTGGAAATCATTTTACTTTCATTTTCTATCTCTTTACGATTGTCTTATTTTAATGTAATGTACAGCATTTAACATCTTCACAGTTGGGAAATAAACTCTCTGTACTTTAGCATCATGGTAAATTTTGTATGATAATGCTGTATTTGAGTCATTGTAGGTATTTCAATATCTCATAGTATTTCCCAAACACTGTATAAACATAACTCAATGAACTCAAAGTCAAAAACCAGTTAAATGTTTTTAACAGCAAGATTTTCTTGCTGCACACCCAGGAATCCACGTAACTGTCTTAATTTTGTAATGGTTACTCACTTTTGCTGATAATCAAAATCAAATATGTGATATTTTATGCATTAATTATCTATTTTCATTTTGTATGTCCCCTCTAGAATGTGCACTTCATAAAACTAGAGATTTTTTCCCCTGTTTTTCTTACTTTTTATCCTCAGCATTTAGACCACTACTGGCACAGAGCAGATGTTCCCTAAATATTTGTTGAGTAGAAAAAAAATCGTATTCAAATTTATAATCTTCAGAGAATTATAATTTAAGGCTCTATATGTTGATTATGATATATCAATTGAAAATTGCCACCAAAATTAGCCATACTGCTATGGCCATCCCCCTGTCCTGCCCAACCTAATAACATATTATAAAATCAGAATTTATAATTTAGTTTTCAAAATAAAAACAATTCATTAAAATTTAATTTGATTCCTAGCAAAAGAGTAGGAAATGTTAACTTGTGAAGGGCTTTCCTAGAGCTTTCTCCACAGATGAAATAATATAGATTTAGTCTGAGAATGTGGTTTCTGAGAAAACAAGAACCAAAAAATTCAAACTTCCTCAGATGACTCTGGTTCAAATATCTTTTCATTTATAAAAGGATTGTCTCTTTGAGTGGGTGAATTTATTTTTCTGAAAGCTACTCTTTCACCATTTATTTAACTTCTAAATTATTTCTATACTGTTAGTTGCATTCAGAAGAGGTAGAGTTTAGAGCTAAGCAAGGGAATAAACCAAAATCCCTGGTATTCACTTGTCCAAAGTACACCCTGTTGTACTAACTCTTTGATTATAATTTTGTTACATCCTGAGACCCAGCCTTGCCTTTGTTCAAAATGTTCCATGGTTTTGAGTAAATCCCTCCATCTACTGGCATCACATCTCCTTACTGGAAACACCTGGAAATCCCTGGAAACACCTTGGAGACAGGATCTGTACCTCTTTCTGCATATCACTAGTGCCTTGTACAAAGCTCAACATACAGGACAGGAAACTGTTAAATGAAACAGTGAATAAATGAAAGAATGAAGCTAGAAGCAAATACAAAGTCCTTTGCTCATCTTCCTGCCTTTGGACACAATTATACTTAGTCACCTCCAAAGAGTGGGTTGGATCCTCTTCATAAATAATTTTAGTCCTTACATTTCTTTGCTGGCAACAGTCTTCAAGCCTCAGTGTTTACAGAAGGTTGATGTACCTCAGCCTAGCAGTCAGCTTAGGTTTATTTCCGTCTTTTGACTTGTGTTCCACAGACAGATTACAGTGTTCCGGCAATTATTGAGCTAACTCAGATAATAAACCTGCTTTTTTTGAAAGAGTCATTACAGTGCAAATGGAAAACAGTTGCTCACCATTAGATAACATTTTTATAGACATGAATGAACTCAATATTTAACCATGGGGGGCAGTATGTAGCCCCAAATAATTAATATTTCTTTGCTAATAATATCTCTTTTCATTATATCATTTCAGCAGCCAGTTTCCTTCTGTGATATTCACATGTTCCTTGAATGTAGAGTCCCACATTAGAAACAGTGTTTTCAATTCTACCATCTCTATCATTGTTATCAAATGATATAGTTATGTTTGTAGAGAACTTTAGAAATAATGGCCTCATTCTAAGCAATCCCCCAAGTATAAAGAAACAGGTAAAGGACCCCCTCAGTGATGCAATCCTCCTTGAAGACTTGATGACCTTTCAGATCCTTTCCATCCAGCTTTGCATCCTTTCCATCCAGCTTTGCAATTTGATTTTTGTAAATATTTTTAAATGGTATAGTTGGTAATATTTTCATAAGAAAAAAATCAGTAATAATCTGTTTTTATATCACACACTGCACCTGCAAGTCTCATTCAATGACTGTCGGTGGTGTCAGCAGCTGTGAGAGGTCTCAGAATTTGAGGAAGTGACAGAATATGCTGCATAGCAAAGTTTCTCATGGAAGACTCCTGAGTACTATTTATATGTCATAGTAGGTTTACACAGTGCTGACAGAGGTCCAGAAAAAATGTTTCAGCTTGAGATTGTCAGTCTTGAAGAAATCAGAAACAAGGGCAGTGCACTAAACCACTGCAAATGGAAACAGAAATAGTGGGACTAAGGAGAATTTTGCTTAAAGGCAGAAATCACTGTCTTTATCCTTTGATTAGACAGATAATAACAGTGAATTATAACAGGCTGTTCCAGAATCTGAGTCAGTAATCAGAGTTTTCACAGAGTTGTAATACTTTATAAACGCAGCTAGAAACATGGGATTTCAAATACATGATTTCCCCCACTCTGCATTTTAACATTTTATCAGCGTGAGAGGTGAAATATTGCAAATAAAAACTATCTTAATGATCCACAAAAATAAAATTACTATTACAGCTTTCTGTGAACGACCAATAGCAAATATGCAGTTGATTAGTTGCTACTAGCACACAACAGAGAAATATTTATTGATGTTTTTCTCTGATTGCTATCACTATTTTAGAGCCAAATCTCTTTGTCAACTAACTTCCAAGCTGTTTCTTTTTAAACCCATGAAAAACAGGAAGAGAGCAAAAACCCAAACACTTACATGAAGTTTATATATACCATTTAGTGATTAATTAATCATTGGTAAGGAATTGCATACTTATGTCTCGGCTGTTAACTCATTACTTCTGGCTACTATTTTACTTTCCAAAATATTTTATTCTGGAATATTCCCTGGAGGAAATCTTACCTATTTTGTTAGGATTATCAGTCAGAACATAATAGCTAAGTGTATAACATGTCTTGAGGATGTGCAACTTGAAAAGTAGTACATCAGGTTTATTTTATAAAAGCTTCTGATGACCTCAATGATAGTTAAGTGGCCTTGGAAAATGGGTGAGTGCTTTTTGTAAGATTAAACATGATAATATAGTGCACAAAGTTTGACAACTGTTATTTTGCACTTTGAATTACAATTAATTCCTTCCATTAAAAAGAATTCTATGAAAGGCACATTTGCATCTTGACTTGAGGGGCTCATGACAGTTTTTTATAGAACTTATAACCCAGAAGTAATATAATGGAATGTCATCTACACTTGAAAGCCATGTTATCTGATTTAGCTACAGCTGTGGGAAAAAAAATCTAAGTGCCTAGTTTTCCTTGGTGAAGAATTTAACTAAAGTTCCTGTAGTCTTGGCCAATCAGGCATGCTGTACTGTGATCATGGAATTGCAGTTACTCAATGTTCCACTGAAAGACAGCATTAAAAATCTTGTCAGGAAACTCACATGGCTGGGGAGAAGGGTCCTCCATAATGAATGGAAAGGTAATTTTTTTCTGACACAGTTTGGAAACCAAGTTACAGATGACTGCAACCATAGTCTCACTAAAAGCGCTTTCCAGAAGCAGTGTATACTTGACTTATTTGCTCCTTGTTATCCTGAGAAGTAGATGGGAAATTTGACTAAAGCTCAAGTACTTTTGAAATTCTGAGCATCATTTCTTCTTTAAAACTTGTTGAATTTTTATGGAGATAATTTGTTGAGGAAATACAGTTCTTTTGCTTCTAGCCACTCACTAAAAAGCACAAATAAATCTCATAAAACAAAAACAAAACAGTGGATGAAAAACAGAACAGTTAGAACTAAATAACTCCAAGAGAATCTCAAAATTTATGTTATGTGTCCTTCGAACACCTACAGGTAAGGTATTCTACCAAATACTGATGAGGATTTAGGATACTTCATTGGACCTTAGTCCCAAAAAAGTAGGACTTTCTCTGTTCTGAACGAGAGAGTTAATGATCAAAGCCCAAGGAAGATGTTTCTCTTTTTGGATAATCTCGTCTTTTCATGAGATCTCCTCAAGGATTGGGTTATGGTAATTTAGGACTCAAGTAATCAGGTTCAAATGGTTGATGAGTTGGTAATTGATTGAAGGCTTACATTTTAAGAGATAAGAAAATAGAATTTCTTTAACAATTATAATTCAATTAAAATTGTAAAACATTATTGGATCCTGTATAGTATATTTCAGGTTTAAAAATGATTTGGGCATCAGTAGGATTAGCCCATAATGAATAAATCCAAAGAATTTAAAGTTTCAGCTTTTGCTTATTAAATCATGTTTTAAAATAACAATTCTTTTGAGTAATACAGAAGTCATTAATGCTGTTCAGCAAATATTTTCAGCTCTTTGTCTACTAGGCACATACTTCCTGGCCTTTTTATGAGAGGGGAAGACATATGACTAATTCTGTCCAATGGGTTGTGATCAGGGTTGATAGGTGTTACTTCTGGGCCACAATATTTGATGACTGATGCACAGTTTTCTTTTGATTGTTGATCCAGAGTTTCTTTCTGACATCATACTTAATCATGGCTGCTTCATCTGCTTAGCTCTAGAATATGAGTGATACACAATAGAATCCTCAGCCACCTAAGATGTACATGTAGCAGAAATTGAAATTAAATCATATCATTTTGCACCACTGAGATTTTAGAGGTATTTTGACCAGTCAAAACCTAGGCTATCCTGAAATGGGTAAAAGAACAGTTTTTTGTTTGTTTGTTTGTTTTTAATTACAGATGGAGGCAGTGTAGTCCCAAATCAGTAAACTATTTGAGAATTTCAAAGTTGGGAGGAGCCTCAGTATTAAGCAGCCCATTTAGTAGCCTAGCAACTTAACGTTAGTCCTCTTGAATCTTTTATAATTTTTATTGAGAGTTAAATCCCAAATGTTAATTCCTTTTCTGAAAGCCTCTCTGCCAACACTTCAGATTTAAGATATCTATATCTGAATCTAAAACTATAGATATGTCTGTATATCAAGTGAAATTGTCAGGGCTTGGTACTAGATTAAATGTAGGGAGTGAAGTAGAGGGAAGTGTCAGCTTGACTTCCCGGTCCTGATTGAATGACTGGATTGACGGCAATGCCTTTCACGAAGAAAAGAAACATTGGCAGAGAACCAGTGTTTTAAATGAAGACTCTTAAGTTCACTTTTGGACATGTTGACTTTGAATCACCTCTGAGACATCAAAGATCTAATGTCAAGATATAATTAGACAGAAAAGTCTAGACCTCAAAGCAGAGGTCTGGACTTGGGTATACATTTGTGAATTATCTGTATGTGGGATAATTTAAGTCCTGGGCATGAATGAGATGGTAGAAGGAGAAGGAATGGCATAATAAGAGGAGAGACTTAATGGTAAAATATTTTAAATTATTAATGTTTATTATACAAATCAAATGCTTACAAAGTAAATATTGAATGAGTGATAGAAGATATATAGAAGTAAAATCAGGGGAGTATTGCATAATAAAAACCAAGAGAAGAGTGTTTTAAGAATTGTTCTATAGTGTTTATGGTGCTAAAAATTCAAGTAAAATGAAGATTATGAGATCTCAGAAAATTGAGGTCACTATTGACTTCAGTAAGAGCTGTTTCAGTGGAGCATAGATCTAAGACATCATTTTAAAAATAGGATATTTAAGTAGATTTTTTTTCCTCTTCATTTCTAGGTGGTTTATTGTGGTTTTTGTTTGTTTTATTTGCTAGAGAGAATGATGTAGAAAATACATTTGCTGAAATATGGACAGTGCTTAAAGTCATAAAAGCACTGTAATGTTAATATAGCATATGTGGATGAAGCACTTTCATGTACATTAATTCATATGAACCCTGGGAGCCTACCTTCATGAACATTTTTCTCAAATCTATAAATGAAAACTTGTTCTGTTGCCTTAAAATAATCATTTACAGAGTAACAAGGTCTCAATATTTTGCTCACAAAACAGAACAATTCTGAAAATAGCAGTTGAAATTATTTGTTTACATGTTTTTATTCAGAAAGTTTATCTGATAATGAGAGATTAAAATACACATACTTTTTGCTAATCAAAAGCAACTTTGGTATTAAATTACTATCTAAACAGAGTGTATAGATATTAAAACTCAAGAAGTCAACTGCTCAAGGAGTCTAGAAGAAGGACTAAGGCAAGCCCCTTCAGTGGCAGATATACCACGTACAGCTCCATTTATGAAGAGAATAGGCAGGCGATCTTGCTGAGCTTCATCTGTTTGGACAAGAATTTTCCTAGAAACTCATCAAGGGCAGTTGTGCATTTCTGGCTCTCCAAATAAGACATCTACAGTTAAATTCAGCACATGTGCTATTTCTTCAAACATCTATAAAAATAGGTTTTAAACTATAAGATTAAATGAGTAATAGGCTTTGAAGCTACTTTCTCTTATTTTAATTAACACAAATGCCATGCATAAAGTCATTTCATAAAATACTTTAAATCAGTGTCTATGGTGCTGCTTTTATGGTAGATCATGAACGAATAATGAATAACAAATATGATCATTGATTAGTATATAAGTTAATGGCCTTTAAGTTCCACTTTACTAATTTAGAAGCTCAAATGAAGGAGTAGTACATATTAGATTCAAAAATACTCAGGGTTGGTCATCCATTTATTCCTTAGTGTCCATTAAATTTTTTTTTTATTTGCCAAATATTTGCAGCCGTGAAGTGATCTCATTCATAGCCCCATTTGTTAAATATCATTTTGATTTTCACAAGTATCTCTTTGAAGTATTCATTTGCTTATTGCTAATTATTATCATTGGAACAAAAAATTCTGTGCCTCAAATCAAAATTTAATTTTACTTAAACAAAACCCCTACGTTGGTATATATGCTCATTTTAATTTTAGAGAGAAATTTTATCTGAACAGCAACTGGACATTAACCTTCACATCTTAAAATAAATGTCCTAGAAAACAATTCAATCAGTCTATATTATCTTTACATCAATACAACTGTCAGAGGATGTTTAATGGTAGCAATCCAACAAAAGGTTAGAAAACTAATAAATATTTAGGCTGGAATCACTGACTAATAAAATCACCACAAACAGAGGATGAGATATCCAAACTTCCAAGTATACTGTGGTCTTTTAAAACTCAAAAATCCAATCAGCAGAGCCTTTAAAGAATAAATGAAGAATTCTCAGTATAGAGCTCAACTAGGGGAATGCATGTGTGTAAGAGTTTTTTAAAGAAAAAAAACATGCCCATTAGCTTTTGGCATCTGGGCAAGCACATGGCATTCTCATGTGGTATATGACCTTGTGGATTTTCAGACATTATGAACTTAGTGTCTCTTCAAATCCCAGTGTATTCTGATTCTATTATTGCAAGCAGCTCCCCATTTCTACTCCAAACCCATCAACACTAAATAAGTAAACAATGTGCATCTTAATAATTTTAATTCAATTTTGATGTAAATAATTTCAAAATTACATAACCCATTCTTAAAATTGTCAAGAAAATATCTTTCTTGTCTAATTAATTTAAATTTATCCTTGGTTTCATAGGCTTCATTGATCACCAGCCTCAAGTGATTAATAAAATCATCAGTTTCCATAAACAAAGTCTATAACTTTACCAATAACTAAACCACAGGATTAAAAAAAAAAATAGCCCCTTGAGGCAAATATGTCACTGTGATTAATGTTGGGTGAAGATGACTGTTGAAAGGAGTTTTGTTTATTTGTTTCACAGGCAAATATGAAGTTGATTCTAATTTGTTTGTTTCAGAAGATATAAAGCCGTGCTAGATGATAGTGAGGAAAGCCTGCATTGGATAATAGTGTAATATTTTTCATCTTTTAATTCTCCTTTTTGTTCCCCAAATGAATGAAATAGCTTTGTTCTGTAGCCACAACTGGGGTAGTTATCCTTTGTATTTCTTGATATGTGTTTTGGGGGTCCTGAAAGGGCTTCTCTCTGGGCTTACATTTGCTATTTCCCACTTTTTCCACTTATTTGGTAAGGCAGGAAGGAAGCCATGCATGCTTTCCCTTCCACTGAGGAATAAAAGGACAATTTGGAGACCTGCTCATCACTCATGAAATATAACAAAAATGGGTTTGATCTTGACTTCAATAATTTAATAAAACTAAAAATGAAATTTGAAGAAAAATTATTCACCACTGAAATTAAAAAGATAATTATTTTCTTCAAATGATTTAAGAAGAAAAGAACAAATGAAATTTAACATGAATGGCAAAAGATAAAACAAAAAGACAATGGCAAAGAATTATTTTTATAAGCATAAAGCAAGAAAAATACTTAATACAGCAATATGGTACTACATTTCATTGAGCACAGTTCTCCAGCAATATCACAAAGAATTTCAGTATGAATATTTTAATCTTAAACAATGTCCTCATTTTGTGATATAGTTATGTCAGTTAAATATGAAGACAAGAAAAGCAGATAGTGTTAGTATCACAAGTAAGAAAAAATGTTTTAATGATACAGAATCGTGTTACATTGAAAAAAGTATGGTCTATGGCACAGATATATTCACAAACATCATTTAAAACTACAGCAGCAATAAGTCACAAAGCAAAAGGAATTAGGAATAAAGTGACCTACTAAGGAAGAACGATAATGAAAATTTCAATATGACACTCTGATTCAATTACAGATCAAATAGACAGAATAGTAATAGCAGCTGCTATTTACTGAGGTCAGGGTTTCATATATATTATCTTTGATGCTTTAGGAAGCTTCATCCCATTTTATAAGTGAGAAAACTGAGGCTCATCAAAGTTAGTAACTCTCCTGGGCTCATACAGCTATTAAATAATTGAGCTTGAATTTGAAATCAAGTCCTTATGACTGTAGAGTATCACATTTACAAATAAGTAAAGCTATTAATTATTTGAATAAATACTAAAAATGGTTAAATATATGTATACATTTATATGTGTATTTGTGATATACATATACGATAATGTTATAGGCTCTGACAAATTAAATTTTGAAACTTCTCTTAGCTTAGGAGAAATCAAGAAGAAAAAAAGTAAACAAGAATATAGGAGATAAGAGAGGTAAGTTTACAAAATGAATCTAAAAGATACATATCAAAGATATGTATAGATGATACAACTTAACTTTTTAAGTATCCATGAAACATTTGCAAAATTTGATCATATACTAGACTACTGAAAAATTTAAATTTATCTTCAATAATAGAAGTAATGCAACATTATTAATTAATTGGAAAATAGAAAATAGCTATCATATCACTTGACTAATTTTAAGAGCTGTTTATTTGAAAAGTAGATAGATAATATATAGATAATAGACAAAATAATAGACATATAATATATAAATATATATTATATAATATATAAATAGATAAAACAATTTTAAAATTCAATTTAAGCAAATATTTTTTAGAGCGATCATAGGCAAGGAGAAAAAGGAAATGGGTTATGAAAGAAAAGATTTATGCTCTCTGTGCAAGGAATATTGATAATCAAAATATTCTCAAATTAACACTAAAAGATATGAAATAAAAATAGAATAACCACTAAGAATGAAACTTAGAAATCTGCCAGAGAATATCCTTTATAAAAGCACTAGCTTGTAACAATATGACCCCTAAATCCTGCCTACTCTGATGTTGTTTCATGATTGTATCTAATTTACCTTCAATTACTGTGCAATTGCTGTTGCAACAGTTCAGCCAGTCAGGAACTCAGAGGCCAGTTGAATGCTAAGTGTGGTTTATTCCAAGACGTAAGAGTAACTTAATATTAGGAAGTCTATCGATATAATATTTATCGGTTAAAAGACAGTAATTTAATGGCATCCCCTAAATGCAAAAGATGTGTCGTAAAATAATTATATTTCCTGATTTAGGGGAAATAAACCTTAGTAGAGGGATATACCTAATATGTTTAAAGAATGCCTATAAGAAGTCAAAGGCCAGCAATATGATTAATGTTGAATGCTGAAGTACTAGATGTATCCCATTATAGGCAAAGTAAATAGAAGAGTAAACGCAATTACTACTTATATTTAACATTGTTCCGGTAATACTAGCCAATGCAATTAGAGAAGTAGAATAAATAATAAGTATAAAAATTGGAAATAATTTATCGATGATATGATGGAAAGCCTAGACAGTGAAGAAGCTCAATCAAAAATTATTAGAATTTGTTTTAGCTTGTAGGGGTTGCCATAATAAAGTATCACAGACTGGGTAGCTTAAAAATAGAAATTTATTTCGTCATAGTTTTGGAGAATAGAAGTCTGAATTCAAGGTGTGAGCATAGTTGTTTCTTCTGAAAGCTTCTCTCCTTGCCTTGCAGATGGCTGTCTTCTTTTATGTCTTACATGGTCTCCTCCATGCCTGTGTCCTAATCTTATCTTATAAGGACACCAGTTGTATTGGATTATAGCACACTCATGTGAATTTATTTTACCTTAATTACCTCTTAAAAGGTGCTGTCCCCATGTACAGTCACATTCTGAAGTACGGGAGGTTAAGACTTCAACTTATGAATTTTAGGGTACGCAAATCAGCCCATAAGAGAATTTAACAAAGATTTCAGTAAAGTATTATATTAGAAAATTAGGTACAAACTTATAATCCTTTCTTAAATCAAACAATAAATGATTGAAAATGTAATGGAAGGAAAGACACCATTTACAACGTCCAGAAAAAAGAAAATGGCAGCTTAGATGAGAGTGGCAGAATTGGTAATAGATACCTTGAGCAGATTTGAGAGGCTGGATAAACAGCATAGAGCCTGGCAAGGAAGAGTATTTTGTTCACTGTACAGAAAGCAAGGCCTTCTTCTAAAAAAATATACAACTTTAACTTTACACTTGCGACTGAAGGCTTTTCAGAAAAAGAAAAGTATCTTCATGTCTTTCTCTTTCTTTAATTTTTATTTTTTTTATTTTATTTTATATTTTTTTGCGGTACACGGGCCTCTCACTGTTGTGGCCTCTCCCATTGCGGAGCACAGGCTCCGGCCGCGCAGGCTCAGTGGCCATGGCTCACGGGCCTAGCTGCTCCGCGGCATGTGGGATCCTCCCGGACCGGGGCACAAATCCGTGTCCCCTGCATTGGCAGGCGGACTCTCAACCACTGCACCAACAGGGAAGCCCTCTTTGTTTAATATTAACCAATAAACTGATCCAGTGGTTTCAGGTGTCGTTTTAAACAGTGTCTTTGTGAATAAAATATATCAGACTTCATAAAAGTCAAAACACCCTTGATTTTGTACTGATTTAGCTTTCTTTGGGACAAGCCATGCATAATCTAAAATAATACAGCAGAAGAAACTGAGTAATATAAAGTAAGCTTTAGAATAAACCAGTATTTTTGAAACCAGTGAAGTACTCCCCCCCCCCCCCGCTTTTTTAAAATTCTTTCTTCTCTTGCATGCTAAAGTTTCTTCTTTTCAATAACAAAAAAATTAAATATGTTAAGAAAGAACCAATCATTTCTGGACTGGTGACTAGCGAGTGCACCTCATGGAGAGCTTTCCAATATGTAAGCCCCAGGTCTTCTTTTCAAACCCTGCCTACTTTCTATATTTTTCTTTCTTCTTTTGTCACAGATACTCAGCTTGGTTTCTACTCCTTTAGGAGATGCCATCACCCACACCTTCCTTTCAGGGATTTCTCTGCTAGGTTTTACTGCAGTGATAGACAAAATCTACCAAGACACCCAACCTCCAGCCCACCCACATAGCTGCTTCTGAAGACAATTACTCCAGAATTTTTCATTTAAGCTTTTCACTGCTGGTCACTATCATGAAAGAAAGACAAGACAACAACCAGGGAAAGTTTAGAAAATCTTGAGGTTCTCACACTCCTTATCCTTATCTCAGGGTTCATATCTTCTTTTCTAATGTAACATATTTCCAATGGCATTTAGTAGAATTTACCCTGCTGCAAAAGCAACTACTATAAAAGGAACAGACAATTCCTCAAGGTTTCTCTATAATTTAACTATAAAATATTCAGTGACTAAATTATCACAGCAAAATAAGTGATTCCTGATTAGGTTTAATATGGAGTTCCTTTATCCAAAGGAAAGAGAGATTACTTAACCATAATCAGATGCTTTGCTTTATTAATAATCAAACAGCATTATTTTCATAAAAATATGAATGTAAATAAATCTTGAAAAGTAAGTAAGTAAGTACTTTTCAAGTACTTACTTGAAAAGTAAGTATTTTCATAAAAATATGAATGTAAATAAATCTTGATAATGGAAAACAAGACCACACATGAACATTTAAAATCTTAATACAGGTTTTTTAACATCTGAAACTTTGAAAGCTATTGATTTTTTTTTTTAATGGCTGAGCGATTTCTGGTTCCAGTTAAGATGGAGTAAGCACACTTGATTGTGTTTAGATCTTGTCTCTCACCTGTATAGAATGTGCAAGGCAGCTTTCTGGAGTCTTTGAAAAATAAATGATAGCAGGCAAATTGGGAAAGGGAACCAGAACTTAAAGTGAGGTTGATCTGATGGTGGATTTCTTGTTTTCTGTTTTGTTTGCTTTTGTTTTTGATTTCTTATCATCTCTCCCATCCTGGACTCAAAAGCAGTCTGAGTTTTGGAATTGTGCATTCAGTGCAGACAGAAAGAGCTCCAAGAGAGGTCCTTTCTTTCTGATCTGGAGATCAAAAAAGAGGTCCTTACGGAGAAAGAGAATAGAAAAAAGTCCTCCATTATTATTTCTATTCCACCTTCCCAAGCCCCCGCCCATCCTCAGTTTTAAAGCTATAATCTCATTGTGGCAGCAGTGACAGTGGTAGCTTGGCAAGTACTTAAAACTTTGTTAGAGGAGAATCCCTCTAACCAAAGGAACTGTTGCCTGGAGAGTGGTGGTAATAGGCGTGATATCTTTCTTTTTAAATCCTTTTATCACTTGGCTTCAGAAGCAGGCATAGTTACTGGAATTTCACACCAGCGCAAGGAAACTAAAATCCTAGCTTTATAGACAGACTAAAGGGGAACTTTGGGAGCCAAAAGAGAGTTGAGAAGATTACAAAGAGGGAAAACATGAGAAAGTGAACCCCAAAAGTTAATGATCTAGGAACTACTGGGTCCAGACCAAACTGGTTTTGCAAGAATCTGACCCTCAACAGCACACCAAAAACTTTGAGAACATCAGAGTGGCCCCTGAATGGAACACATGAGGAGCAGGGTCAAATCACACTTCAAAATGTCCGAGATACAATAAAAAAGTTCCAAGGCCACAAAAATGTCAACATTTGTAATGGAAAAAGACAGTCAAAAGATGCGAAACCCAAGATAACTCAGATGTTGAAATTATTAGACATAGGTTTTAAAGCAATCATCAAAACCTTGCTCCAAGAAGGGTCAATATTGAAATTTTAGAGTGAATTAGAGACTATGGAAATTTTTACACATGAAAAATTCAATAGACCAAGTTAAAAAAATAAATGGATGAGCTCAATAGTGAAATAGTGATGACAATGGAAAATAACTGTCATATTTCCATTTTTCAGCTGTTTAGGTTTCAATTCTGAGCAGAGCTAACACTTTTACATGAAAATTTCTCATAGTATTTTCTTAGAAAAAGATTTTAAAGCAGAACTTTACAATCAGTATTGAATTTTATCAAATGCCTTTTTTTGGCATCTTTTGAGATGATCAGATGATGTTGTTCTCTTTTATTCTGTTAATGTAGTAAATTATATTAATTGACTGTTGAATGTTGAGCCAACCTTGTGTTTCTGGGGTACAACTGACTTGTTAATGGTGTATTATCTCTTTTATATATTGTTAGATTCAATTTGCTAGTATATCATTGAGTTTCTTTTCCAGTGTTCATGAGAGGTAATGTCCTTGTCAGGCTCTGATGTTAGTTTTATACTAGCCTTATAAAATAAGCTCACAACTATTACCTCCTCTTCTGTTTTATAAGAAAAAGTAATGTGATATTGTTCATCTGTTTGTTCAAGAGTTTTCTACATGGAAATTCAATTTCAGATAGTTGGCTCTTTTGGTTTTGTATTTCTTCTTGTGTCAGTTTTTATTCTGCTTTTTGAGAACATTTTTTGCATTTTCTATAGACTGTCAAATTTATTAGCATGAACTATTGAGAATACTCTTATTTAGTTAATGATGTTCTAATTAATATGCAATCATTAATACCTGATATTGACAATTTTCATTTTCACTTGCTTTTGTCTGTTTAATTTCACTAAAAGTCTCCTATGTTTGTTTCAAAGAACTAATTTTCAGCTTTGTTAGTGTTCTTGTCTTATGCATTTTTATTTTATTGATTTCTATTCTTATTATTTTTTAATATTTATTTTGAGATTAATTTGTTCTCTTTTCTCTGCTTATTCAGAGGAAACAGGCATTTAAAGTTATAATTTTTCTTCTAAGCACTGTTGTAGCTGCAGCTCGCATATTTTGATACATATACTTATTATCATTCATTTTGAAATACTTTGTAACTTATCATCAGTTTTTATTTTGACTCATGATGTTTTTGAATCTGCTATTAAAATTCTAAATATTTGAGAATTTTAAAAATAGCTTTATTATTGGTTTCTAAATTTATTTTGTTCTGAGAACCTTGTAATATTTTAATAATTTTAAATTTATTGACATTTATTTTACAGCTTAGCAGTGGTATAAATTGCTTTATGTTTCATGTGCACTTGAAAAGAATATCCTGTAGTTGTTAGATGTTGTACTCAGTCTATTAGGTCAAAGTGATTGACATTGTGGTTCAAATAATATATATCCTTGTATTTTGTCAGTTATTGAAATTTCCAGTGTGATCATGAATTTGTCTCTTTCTCTGTTTACTATTACCAAATTTTGCTTTATGTACGTGAAGCTTTATTATTAGGTGCGTATACATTAATGATTATGATCTTCATGATAAACTTACCTTTTTGTCATTTTGAAAGTGTCTTGTTTATCTCTGGTAATATTATTTGGCTTGAAACAATTTTTCTCTAGTGGAAAATATCTTCACATGAGATTTCTTATATTTAGTGAATGAATGGTATATCTTTTCCTAACATTTTACTTTCAACCTATATGCGTCTTTAAATTTAAAGTGCAGCTCTTCTAAAAAACATATATTTGGGGGACTTCCCTGACAGTCCAGTGCTTAAGACTTCATGCTTCCAATGCAGGGGGCTCAGGTTCGGTCCCTGGTCAGGAAACCAAGATACCACATGCCACATGGCTCAGCCAAAAAATTAAAATTTAAAAATTAAAAAAAACCCACATATTTGGCTCTTATTTTTATGTGCAGTCTGATAATGTCTGCCTTTTATTTAGAGTACTTTTTCCTATATTGTTTAGTATAAGTATTGACATAGTTTGTTTAGATCTACTATTTGGAAATTGTTTATATTTGTCGATTCTGGGTTTGTTCCTCTGTTGCTTCTTTCTAACCATTATTTGTTTTGCTTGTATAATTTCTAGTATTCTGTTTTAATTCCTCTATAGCTTTTAGTTACTACTCTATATTTAATGCTACTCTAGGGCTTATAAGTATCTTGCAACTTTTTATTTAGAATAAATATTATTACGTTTCACTTAAAATGTAAGAAAGTTGTGACAATATAGACATTTTCCCCTCATGTTTTCCCTCATAGGTTCTTATAAATCCCAAGCTTCAAGATAGAGTTCTTGTTTTAAGGAGTGTTTTTCAAAGCAATTAAGATAAGAATATCCACATATTTACTATTTCTAATACTCTATAGTTCCTCTTTTACTCTGAGTTTTCATCTGGTGTAATTTATCTTTAGTTTAAAGAGCACCTTTTTCTTATAAAATGAGTCTTCTTGTCAAAATTCTATCAGATTTTATTTATTTAAGTATGTCTTTATTTTGGTTTTATTTTTGAAAGATAATTTTATTGACAATGGTTGACACTTTTATTTTTTTCTTTCAGCACATAAATATACCATTCCATTGCCTTTTGACCACCATTATATCAACTCATATTAGCTTCTAATAACCTGTGGGCCAGACCCTTGTAAAGAGTTGGTCTAAATTTGTCATTGTGGGACAGAAATAATGATAATTTACAAACGCATTTAAAAGAATTTAAAATACATTGTACAAATATGAAATTGGATAATGCAATTTTCATTTCCCGCTCTCCCTCTTTCCTTCCTTCCATCCCTCCCCCCTTTCCTCTCTCCCTCTTAATCTCTTTCTCTCCCTCCTAATCAATTTCTCTCTCTCTTCCCTCTTCCTCTCCCTGTCTCTATCTCCTCCCTTCTCCTTCCCTTCCCCATTTATTGGTCATGATGTATATGCCAGGAAGCATGTTTTACATTTTTGTATTTTAGGTATACCATCTCTGAATTTTTACAATAACAAAATCAGGGTGGTGTTAATAATTTTTCTTTATTTACGTCATCTTTAAAATGTGTACAACAATAGTGATTACATTAGAGTTGGCTCTTGAACAGCATGAGTTTTCACTGTGCAGGTCCACTTATATGTGGACTTTTTTTTCAAATAAATGCTGTAAATACTATAGTACTACATGATCCATGGTTGGTTGAATCCATGTATGGTACATTGCACAATTCATGAACCTACATTTATACACCATAATCAAATCACCCAAAGTCCCTATTTATCTCGTGGTTCACTCTTGGTTTTGTACATTTTATGGGCTTGGATAAATACATAATGCCATATATCTGCTATTGTAATATTAAATAGGGCATTTTCACGACCCTAAATATCCTCTGCACTGTGCCTATTCATCCCTTGTCACCCCACTGGCAACCACTGCTCTTTTTACTATCTCTGTAGGTTGACCTTTTCCAGAATGTTGTATAGTGGAAACACAATATGTAGCCCTTTCACCTTGACTTCTTTCACTTAGCAATATGTATTCAAGATTCCTTCTTGTTTTCCCATGGCCTGATAGCTTATTTCATTTTAGTGCTGAATAATATTCTGTTCTCTGGCTGTACCACAGCTTATGTATCCATTCACCTACTGAAAGACATCTTGATTGTTTCAAAGTTCTGGCAATTATTTATGAAAAAAGCTGCTAAGTAACTATGTGCAGGTTTTTGTGGGAATATGTTTTCAACTCCTTTGGATAAAGTCTCAAGGAGCACAATTATTGGATCGTATGTAAGAGTAAGTTTAGTTTTGTAGAAAATCACTGCTAAATTGTCTTCTAATGTGGCCGTAGCAATTTGCCTTCCCCCCAGCAATAAATGAGAGTTCCTGTTGCTCTACATCCTCCTCACATTTGGTGTTGTCAGTGTTCCAAAGTTTGGCCATTCTAATAGGTGTGTAGTAGTATCTTATTGATGTTTCAGTTTCCATTTCACTGATGACATATGATGTGGAGCATCTTTTCATATCCTTACCTGCCATCAGTATATCTTCTTTGGAGAGATGTCTTTTAAGATTGTTTGCTTATGTTTTTAATCAGGTTGTTTGTTTTCTTGTTGAGTTTTAAGAGTTCTTTGTATATTTTGAATAACAGTCCTTTACTAGATGTGTCTGGTTTACTCACTCTCTTGACAAAGTCTTTCACAGAGCAAAGTTTTTAATTTTAATGGAGTCTAGTTCATCAGTTATTTCTTTAATGTATCATACCTTTGATGTTTCATTTAAAGAGTCCTCACTATGCCCCTGGTCATCTAGATTTTCTTCTGTTATCTTTTAGGAGTTTTATACATTTTTGTTTTACATTGCAATCTGTGGTTCATTTTGAGTTAATTTATATGAAAGGTGTAAGGTCTGTGTCTACATTTGTGGTTTTGCATGTGGATGTCTGGTTGTTTTGACACTGTTTGCTGAACAGACTATCTTTACTCCATTGTCAAAAGTCAATTGTTTACATTTATGAGGGTCTATTTCTGGGTTCTGTATTCTTTTCTGTGGATCTGTTTGTCTGTTTTCTTGCCAATATCACACTATTGATTACTATAGCTTTATGGTAAGTCTTGAAGGTGGGTAATATCAGCCCTACAATTTGTTCTTCTTCTTTGATATTGTGTTGGCAATTCTGAATTCTTTGGCTCTCTATTTAAATTTAAGAATCAATTTGCCAACATCCACAAAATAACTTCCTGGGATTTGATGAGATTATATAGAATCTATAGATCAAGTTGGCAAGAAATGGTACCTTGACAATATTGAATCTTCCTATCCATGAACATGGAATAATGCTCCATTTATTTAGTTTTTTTGATTCTGTTCATCACATTTTTGTACTTTTCTTCATATAGATCTTATACATATTTTGCTATATTTAAACCTAAGTATTTCACTTTTAACAGAGCTAATGGAAATGGTATTGCGGGTTTTTTTTTTTGCGTTTTTTTTTTTTTTAATACAAGTTCCACTTGTTCACTGTTGCTATATCTTATAAATTTTAGTTCCTTCATTGCTCAACTCTCCCTCAAGCTTAGAGGTAGTAGCTGCCATCTGCCTTTGCTACTTTTTCACCCTTTAGAATATTCTTTACTTTGTTTGGTAGTTACACACATTTTAACTAGTTAACAATTCTTTTTTTAACATTTTTATTGGAGTATAATTGCTTAACAATGGTGTGTTAGTTTCTGCTGTATAACAAAGTGAATCAGCTCTACATATACATATATCCCTCTATCTGCTCCCTCTTGTGTCTCACTCCAACTCTCCCTATCCCACCAATCTAGGTGGAAACAAAACACCAAGCTGATCTCCCTGTGTGAGGCAGCTGCTTCCCACTAGCTATCTATTTTACATTTGGTAGTGTATATATGTCCATGCCACTCCCTCACTTCATCCCAGCTTACCCTTCCCCCTCCCCATGTCCTCAAGTCCATTCTCTACGTCTGCGTTCTTTATTCCTGTCCTGCCCCTAGGTTCTTCAGAGCCATTTTTTTTTTTTTTTAGATTCCATGTATATGTTTTAGAATATGGTATTTGTTTTTCTCTTTCTGACTTACTTCACTCTGTATGACAGTCTCTAGGTCCAACCACCTCACTACAAATAACTCAATTTTGTTTCTTTGTATGGCTGAGTAATATTCCATTGTATATATGTGCCACATTTTTTTTATCCATTCAACTTGCAATAGAAACTTAGGTTGATTCCACGTCCTGGCTATTGTAAATAGAGCTGCAATGAATATTGTGGTACATGACTGTTTTTGAATTATGGTTTCCTCAGGGTATATGCCCAGTAGTGGGATTGCTGAGTTGTATGAGAGTTCTATTTTTGTTTTTTGAGGAACGTCTATACTGTTCTCCATAGTGGCTGTATCAATTTACATTCCCACCAACAGTGCAAGAGTGTTCCCTTTTCTCCACACCCTCTCCAGCATTTATGGTTTGTAGATTTTTTTGACGATGGCCATTCTGACTGGTGTGAGATGATATCTCATTGTAGTTTTGCTTTGCATTTCTGTAATGATTGGTGAGGTTGAGCATCCTTTCATGTGTTTGTTGGCAATCTGTATATCTACTTTGGAGAAATGTCTATTTAAGTCTTCTGCCCATTCTTGGATTGGGTTGTTTCTTTTTTTGATATTGAGCTGCATGAGCTGCTAGTAAATTTTGGAGATTAATCCATTGTTAGTTGCTTCATTTGCACATCTTTTCTCCCATTCTGAGGGTTGTCTTTTTGTCTTGTTCATGGTTTCCTTTTCAGTTCAAAAGCTTTTAAGTTTCATTAGGTGCCATTTGTTTATTTTTGTTTTTATTTCCATTTCTCTAGGAGGTGAGTCAAAAAGGATCTTGCTGTGATTTATGTCCTGGAATATTCTATCTATGTTTCCCTCTAAGAGTTTTATAGTGTCAGGTCTTACATTTAGGTCTTTAATCCATTTTGAGTTTATTTTTTTATATGGTGTTAGCGAGTGTTCTAATTTCATTCTTTTATGTGTAGCTGTCCAGTTTTCCCAGCACCACTTAATTGAAGAGGCTGTCTTTTCTCCACTGTATATTCTTGCCTCCTTTATCAAAGATAAGGTGACATTATGTGTGTGGGTTTATCTCTGGGCTTTCTATCCTATTCCATTGATCTATATTTCTGTTTTTGTGCCAGTACCATACTGCCTTGATTACTGTAGCTTTGTAGTATAGTCTGAAGTCAGGGAGCCTGATTCCTCTAGCTCCGTTTTTCGTTCTCAAGATTGCTTTGGCTATTCCGGGTCTTTTGTGTCTCCATACCAATTTGAAATTTTTTGTTCTGGTTCTTTGAAAAATACCATTGGTAGTTTGAGAGGGATTGCATTGAATCTGTAGATTGCTTTGGGTAGTATAGTCGTTTTCAGAATGTTGATTCTTCCAATCCAAGAACATGGTATATCTCTCCATCTGTTTGTATCATCTTTAATTTCTTTCCTCAGTGTCATAATTTTCTGCATACAGGTCTTTTGTCTCCCTAGGTAGGTTTATTCCTAGGTATTTTATTCTTTTTGTTGCAATGGTAAATGGGAATGTTTCCTTATTTCTCTTTCATATATTTCATCATTAGTTTATAGGAATGCCAGAGATTTCTGTGCATTCATTTTGTATCCTGCTACTTTACCAAATTCATTGATTAGCTCTAGTAGTTTTCTGGTAGCATCTTTAGGATTCTCTATGTAAAGTATCATGTCATTTGCAGTGATAGCTTTACTTCTTTTCTGATTTGGATTCTTTAATTTCTTTTTCTTCTCTGATTGCTGTGGCTAAAACTTCCAAAACTATGTTGAATAATAGTGGTGAGAGTCGGCAACCTTGTCTTGTTCCTGATCGTTGTGAAAATGCTTTCAGTTTTTCACCATTGAGAATGATGATGGCTGTGGGTTTGGCATACATGGCCTTTATTGTTGAGGTAGGATCCCCTTATGCCTACTTTCCGGAGGGTTTCTGTTATGAATGCATGTTGAATTTTGTCGAAAGCTTTTTGTGCATCTATTGAGATGATCATATGTTTTTTCTCCTTCAATTTGTTAATATAGTGTATCACATTGATTGATCTGTGCATACTGAAGAATCCTTGCATTCCTGGGAGAAACCCCACTTGTTCATGATGTATGACCCTTTTAATGTGCTGTTGGATTCTGTTTGCTAGTATTTTGTTGAGGATTTTTGCATCTATGTTCATCAGTGATATTGGCCTGTAGTTTTCTTTTTTTGTGACATCTTTGTCTGGTTTTGGTAACAGGGTGATGGTGGCCTCGTAGAATGACTTTTGAAGTGTTCCTCCCTCTGCTATATTTTGGAAGACTTTGAGAAGGATGGGTGTTAGCTCTTCTCTAAATGTTTGATAGAATTCACCTGTGAAGCCATCTTGTCCTAGGCTTTTGTTTGTTGGAAAATTTTTAATCACAGTTTCAATTTCAGTGCCTGTGATTGGTCTGTTTATATTTTCTATTTCTTCCTGGTTCAGTCTTGGAAGGTTGTGCTTTTCTAGGAATGTATCCATTTCTTCCAGGTTGTCCATTTTATTGGCATATAGTTGCTTGTAATAATCTCTCATGATCTTCTGTATTTCTGCAGTGTCAGTTGTTACTTCTCCTTTTTCATTTCTAATTCTAATGATTTGAGTCTTCTGCCTTTTTTTCTTGATGAGTCTGGCTAATGGTTTATCAATTTTGTTTATCCTCTCAAAGAACCAGCTTTTACTTTTATTGATCTTTGCTATTGTTTTCTTCAATTCTTTTTCATTTATTTCTGATCTGATCTTTATGATTTCTTTCTTTCTACTAACTTTGGGGTATTTTTGTTCTTCTTTCTCTAATTGCTTTAGGTGTAACGTTAGGTTGTTTATTTGAGATGTTTCTTTTTCTTGAGGTAGGATTGTATTGCTATAAACTTCCCTCTTACAGCTGCTTTTGCTGCATCCCATACGTTTTGGATCATTGTGTTTTCATTGTCATTTGTTTCTAGGTATTTTTGGATTTCCTCTTTGATTTCTCTCCTGATCTCTTAGTTATTTAGTAGTGTATTGTTTACCCTCCATGTGTTGTATTTTTTACAGATTTTTTCCTGTAATTGATATCTAGTCTCATATCCTTGGCCATAAAAGATACTTGATATGATTTCAATTTTTTTAAATTTACCAAAGCTTGATTTGTGACCCAAGATATGATCTGTCCTGGAGAATGTCCCACTAGCACTTGAGAAGAAAATGTATTCTGTTGTTTTTTGGATGGAATGTCCTATAAATATCAATTAAATCCATCTTGTTTCATGTGGCATTGAAAGCTTGTGTTTTCTTATTTATTTTCATTTTGGATTATCTGTCCATTGTTGAAGTGGGGTGTTAAAGTCCCCTACTATTATTGTGTTACTGTTGATTTCCCCTTTTAAGGTTGTTAGCATTTGCCTTATGTATTGAGGTGCTCCTATGTTGGTTGCATAAGTATTTACAATTGTTATATCTTCTTCTTGGGTTGATCCCCTGATCATTATGTAGTGTCCTTCCTTGTCTCTTGTAATAATCTTTATTTTGAAGTCTTTTTTGTGTGATATGAGAATTGCTATTCCAGCTTTCTTTTGATTTCCATTTGCATGGAATATCTTTTTCTATCCCCTCACTTGCAGTCTGTATGTGTTCCTAGGTCTGAAGTGGGTCTCTTGTAGACAGCATATATATGGGTCTTGTTTTTGTATCCATTCAGCCAGTCTGTGTCTTTTGGTGGGAGCATTTAATCCATTTACATTTAAGGTAATTATCAATATGTATGTTCCTGTTACCATTTTCTTAATTGTTTTTGGTTTGTTATTGTAAGTCTTTTCCTTCTCTTGTGTTTCCTTCCTAGAGAAGTTCCTTTAGCATTTGTTGTAGTGCTGGTTTGGTGGTGCTGAATGCTCTTAGCTTTTGCTTTTCTGTAAAGGTTTTAATTTCTCCATCGAATCTGAATGAGATCCTTGCTGGGTAGAGTAATCTTGGTTGTAGGTTTTTCCCTTTCATCACTTTAAATGTGTCCTGCCACTCCATTCTGGCTTGCAGAGTTTCTGCTGAAAGATCAGCTGTTAACCTTATGGGGATTCCCTTGTGTGTTATTTGTTGTTTTTCCCTTGCTGCGTTTTATGTTTTTTCTTTGTATTTAATTTTTGATAGTTTCATTAATATGTGTCTTGGCATGTTTCTCCTTGGATTTATCTTGTATGGGACTGTCTGTGCTTCCTGGACTTGATATACTATTTCTTTACCCATATTAGGGAAGTTTTCAACTATAATCTCTTCAAATATCTTCTCAGTCCCTTTCTTTTCCTCTTCTTCTACTGGGACCTATATAATTCCAATTATGGTGCATTTAATGTTGTCCCAGAGGTCTCTGAGACTGTCCTCGGTTCTTTTCATGCTTTTTTCTTTATTCTGCTCTGTGGTAGTTATTTCCACTATTTTATCTTCCAGGTCACTTATCTCTTCTTCTGCCTCAGATATTCTGCTATTGATTCCTTCTAGAGAATTTTTAATTTCATTTATTGTGTTGTTCATCATTGTTTGTTTTCTCTTAGTTCTTTTAGGTCCTTGTTAAATGTTTCTTGTATTTTCTCCTTTCTATTTCCAAGATTTTGGATCATCTTTACTATCATTACTCTGAATTCTTTTTCAGGTAGACTGCCTCTTTCCTCTTCATTTGTTTGGTCTGGTCGATTTTTTCCTTGCTCCTTCATCTGCTGTGTATTTCTCTGTGTTCTCATTTTGCTTAACTTACTGTGTTTGGGGTCTCCTTTTTACAAGCCTCATGTTCATAGTTCCCATTGTCTGTCCCCAGCAGGTAGGGTTTGTTCAGTGGGTTGTTGAGGGGACTGTTGCCTTTGTCTTGTGGTGAGGCTGGATCTTGTTTTTCTGGTGGGCAGAACGACATCCAGTGCTGTGCTTTGGGGTGTCTGTGAACTTAGTATGATTTTAGGCAGCCTCTCTTCTAATGGGTGGGGTTGTGTTCCTGTCTTGCTAGTTTTTTTGGCATAGGGCGTCCAGCACTGTAGCTTGTGGGTTGTTCAGTGGAGCTGGGTGTTAGTGTTGAGACAGAGTTCTCTAGGAGAGCTTTTGCCATTTGATATTACATGGAGCTGGGAGGTCTCTGGTGGACCAATGTCCTGAACTCAGCTCTCCCATCTCAGAGGCTCAGGCCTGACACCCGGCCAGAGCACCAAGGCCCTGTCAGCCACACGACTAACTGGGCTTCAGGCACCAGAATCCCTGCCTCACTCTGCAGGTGAGCAGCTGAGGGGGGCGCAGGCATGTGCTGGCATTTAACAATTCTTTACATCACATTTCTTTGTTCAAATTACTGATGAGGTTTCTGTCTCTCAGACAGACCCTAATTGATATAGCATATAAAAATATCTAATTCTCAAAGAGTTGACTTGCTCAAGGTCTCAAAATAGATAACTTTTTGTAGGGCTTAGAATCAGAACCAATTATACTACTGTGTACATTACCATCCATTTACCCTGTGCATCCTCTTTCCACGTCTCTCTATCTTTCTTCATGCCATGGGGGGTTTACTGTATCAATGGACTTTTTTGTCCTTTTTAGCCAACAGTGAATACTAGCAAGAGATCAGAAGGAGGGGTGATGGTGAATGGTTTATTCTCTCAGCTCTCTCCCTGAGAAGTTGCTGTAGTTTGGCTATGCTACTTGATAAATGGTTTTAGCTCCTATTGAAGCACCATCTCTAGACAATCCGCCACCTCTATTGGCTGATAACAATTTTTCCTCTTGCCCTTTTAATCTAAGGGAGGTAAGTTAACCTGCTATTTTAATCTATACATTACTGCACTGTCCCTAAGTTTTACCAACACCTTGACAGTATCTTTACAAAGCATCTCTTTATTAAAAACACTCCTTAAATTACTCTAAATTTATGGCTCTGTTTTTGCAGGGATCTTGATGAAAACAAAAATACTCAAAACTCTGTGCTCTTTACCTTAAATTATAATGCCTCATTGGAAGCCAGATACCATACTAAGTGTAAAAGTTTTTTAACCAAATACTAAAAATTTCATGTATTGGTGTTGGAATTTAGTTTATTTTTTAAAGTCTTCTAGAGAGCATAATCCACTTTGATAGTTGGCAAAATATATTTTTAAAATATAATAAAGTTTAGGAGGAAATGAAACTCTATCTTCCAGCTATGTCTCTTAAACATTTATTTTTTTTCCTCCCTGGTAAAAAAAAAAAAAATTTTTAACACCATTAAAACGTGATTTTTAGCACCATTAACAGTTTTTTGGGTTCTCTACCCATTCTTTTACAAAGGTGGATGGATGAATGGATGGGTAGATGGTTGTATGGATGGATGGATGGATGATAGGTATATAGGGAATTTTTAACACAAATAGAAGTACAATATATACAAGAAAATTTTCTTTTAAAAACTGCTTAGAGCTTTTTATGTGTGTCTCATTTTTGAAGGGGCTTTTTAGTATTCCTCTCTGTAAATATGCCATAATTTATTTAGTCATCTTATGATGGGTATTAGCTTGTTTCCATTGTCTTACTACTAAACAAGAAAATTTTGTTTTGTTACAAAATGCTACGGTAACATTTTATGTGTGTATATGTGCACATCTATATATATTCAAGTATAAAAATACACCTGTAGAATTAAACCTAAGATTAGAATATGAACATTTAAAATTTTGACATTGCCAAGTTTCTCTCCATTGATATTGTACTAAATTATATTCCCATCAATAATAAATAATGTTTCCATTTTCCTACATAATTTTCAACACAATCTACTAGGTAAAATATAATGTAATTGTAACTTTCATTTTTCTTCTGACTGGCATGATTAACATTATGTACCTTTTCATATATTTAAGGATGATTCATATTTTCTTTTAAGTGAAACTGTTCAATGTTCTTTATCCATTTTTTTCTACAATATTATTTTTGGAGGTGTTAATTTCAATGAGCATTTTGTATATTAAGGAAATTACCCTTTATCTCTAATATATGCAACAATATTGTTTTTCTAAGTTTGTTGTTTTTCTTTTGACATAGCTTAGGTTTTATTTTGCCATTAAGGTAATTTTTAGTTTTAAATGGGCAAATTCATTAAACTTTTATGGTTTCTGGGTTTTATATCATATTTAGAAAATCATCCATTCTCCAATAAATTTTTAATTTTTTAAAATATTTAGTTCACAAATAATTTTGTATACATTTATAGGTTATTCATTTTGAATTTATTTCAGTGTTAGGAATTAAATAGTGTTTCAATATATTTATTTTCCAAAGTGACTGCTGTCCATGCAGCTATCGTAAAACTATTTATTGAAAAATCAAATTTCAGCATTTATTTGCAAAATTTTTAAAGATATGTTAAATTCACACACATATATATTAGTATGTATACCTATACATATATAACCTCTTCTGTACTCTTTATTCTATTTTATTCTACCCATGCTTTATTTAATAATGCTTTATAATGTTTTAAATCCAATAAAGTACTTTCTTCTCTTTCTGACATTTAGTTTTCCATATGAATTTAGATCTTTTTTTTCTGTATCTAAGATCAAAGTCCTGTTGACATTTTAATTGTGACTTTATGAATTAAAATTTAGTTCAAGAATTGGCATATTTATGATATGGAATTTCCATCAAGAATGGCATATAGAATGGCTTTGATATATCTCTTATTGTCCTTTAGGATATATCTGTTATTTTCTTATCTCATCATCATAAAGTCAGTTAAGCAATATGTTGTGAGACAACTGTACTCCTATTCCTGACACTCGTGATCTACAGTGAACCTCATCTGCCCTTCATTCTCAGCAGATGACCTATCTCTCTATTTCAAAGAGTAAATAAAATCTAACACAATTCCTTCAATTTTCTACCACAACTTTCTTACTTACTTGATTCTGTACCAAACGTTTTCCCCTTTCTTTCAGAAAAATAAAAGTTTCTTTTCTTCTGAAATATGCATTACTTCTTATCCATATCCATCTCTTCCTGCTCTTCAGAGAGACCTGTCCATTGCCTTGGATATCTAAATATTTCCTCTAAATATTTTCAGAGATATACACTGTTTCCCACCTATACTAACATCATTATTGTTCAGGATATTGGCATTCTTTGCCCAGGTATAATTGGATCAAATTTCTGTCTCTAGTTGTGCCAGTTTCCCCCACTCTCCCCAAATCCATTCACCAATTTTCATTTACAGTGTTCTTGTTCAACTAAGCATTTGATTGTTACACTGTCTCACTAAAAATTCTTCATTTGCTTCACATTGTTTTCGGGATGAAAGTCAAACTCCTGACTGGATTACAGGAAGGAACCTTTGCTTTCTGGCTTGTCTACCTTTCCAGGCTAATCTTGCTCTAGAGCTTGTGATACTTTGTGGGCTCCCAAGGTAACCAATACATACACTATGTGATCTTAGGCAGTTTCTTAAGTAATCTGAATCTCAGTTTCTGATTTAAGGGGAAACAGTGATAGTATCTACTTTACAGAGTTGTGGTAATTCAGAGGTTAAAAAAAAAAAAAAAAAGAAACACTTAGGACGCTGGCTGTGAATATGTACTTCCTATTAACTTGTCCTCTTACATTCAGTCAGGCCATTTTCCATAAAACAGTGACCTCTTCAAAGCAATATATGCTTAAATATCTTCAGGGCTTATTCAATATCTGTATGTTACAGGACAAACCCCTTTCTTTCTGCATTCAACACTTATTTGTTGAGAGCCTTTTATAAGCAAGTTACTGTGTGGAATAATACTAAAACAGTGGTGAACTAAACACATGCAATACACTGCCTTAAAGAGCCTACATCCTAACAGGGGACACATCTATCATTTATGTCTAACTCCCTTAAATTCTAAGGGAGGATCCTAGGGTGCTGTGAAACAGTGAAACCCAGTATCATGGGCCCTCATGGTTTCAAGGCCCAGAAATATTTTATCAGGGAAGTTAAGTTTTAGCTGAACCTGATAATATGGACAGAAATTATCAAAGAAGACATTGGTAATTTCAGTGAAAGGAGATTTGGCTAACAGGTCTTTAATGTGGCTTATGAATCATTTCATGATTTTGCCCCGGTTTGTTTCTCTAGCTCCGTCTACTGTTGCTCTTTCAAAAGCTTCTCTTAGGCAATAAAAACTACTTGTATTTCCCCAAAGATACCAGATCCTTTTGACTCAAGGCCTTTGCTTATGCTATTTTCTCCCCTTGGACTAATTTTCTCATCCTTTCTTAGATAACCCACCTGTTCTTCATATCTCAGCTTGCATATTTTTTCTTCTGGCAATGCTTCCTTCACCTCTTAAAGTTGAATTAGGTTTTCTTTTTGTAGACCTAGGTCTTTAAAATTAGGGCTATTATTGTTGTTGCTGTTGTTTTGTAGATAGTACCTACTTTTTCATTAATACTTTGAACTGTGATTGCCGCCTTAGCTTGTAAAGCTCCATAAAGACAAGGGCCGTGTTTTCTTTTATTTTGTTTCCCTAGTTCTGAGCACAGTGTCTGGTACACTGTAGGTGGTCAGTAAACGTTTGTTGAATGGGTGAATGAATTTAAAGTATAAAAATAAAATACCAGTTGCATGTATAAATCAGAATGCAATGTTTTCTAATACATTGTTGAATAATATAGTGTGTGCCAAGGACTTAGGAAAAACAGTGTCACCTCTTCTCAATCTAAATAATAGAGCATCCTTCCTTGTAACAGAACAAAATTAGGAAAAATTATGGTATAGAAATGACTTCGGAGTGTGAACTGACACTTTTAATAATTACCTTTTTTGTTTTTGCAAAAACTCTGCTATTCTTAGAAATACTAGAATTACTGTTTTTTCACATCACATAAATGTACATTTTCTCACATTTAAAACTAATGTATTAAAATGATTCTAACAAGATTGAGAGAACGAGCAAAAACCTGTGTCCTATACAAAGACTTAAACAAAATGTTCATAGGTATTTATTTATTCATAGTTGAGAGAAAAAAAAAAAAAAAAACTGCTAACAATCCAAACATCCATTGCCTGGTGAAATGGTAAAGAAAACACATCATGTTTATACAGGGGAATACTATTCAGCAATAATAATGAAAAGACTGTAGAGACATGGTATGACATAGATAAATCTCAAAAGTGTTACAAAATAGTGAAAGAAACCAGACACAAAAGAAATGTATTAGATGATTCCGTTTATATGAAATTTCTAAAAAGGCAAATCTCTAAGAGACAGAAAGCAATGTTTGCCTGGAGTTAGGGGTGGGAGCAGGGATTGACTGCAAATGGTCAGGAATGAATCTTTTAGGGTGACGGAAATGCTCTACTCTTGTGGTGGTGGTTACACAACTGCATAAATCTAGTAAAAGTCATTGAAATATAAATGTCAATAAGTGACGTTTATAGTATATAAATTACACCTCAATAAAGCTCTTTACAACAAGATTGAAACAAGCACATCTTAGTGAATTTTCAATTGGGGTATAAATTTGTACATGGTTTTGGAGGAAATTTTGGTAATAAATATCAAACGCCTGACGATTACATTCTCTTTGACACATCAATTGCATTTCTGAAATGTTGCCATAAGGAAATAATTAAGAAATTATTGATGTACACAAAATTTAGCAAAATAACTCTGTTTCAGTATGCCTTTGTTGTTGTTGTTAAAAACAAAAATGTTCTTGTAATCATTAAAAATTTCCATTTGTGTTTGCATATAATTAGTGCTTTAATCAAAGATATAATTTCTAGTTTTAGGCTGAATATAATAGTAAAAGAAATTAGAATTAACCTAAATGTTATAACGGAATAATAGAAGGGTTTGTATGTTATATATATGTGTGTACTGTGTGTGTGTATGTATATATACATACACATGGCAATCAAGTAATATATAACCATTAATTATATATGCTATATATCTAGATGAAGAAAATGTAATTGTTCCACTGTTATGTATTATGTCATATAATGTCATTTATACCATTGACATACCAAGCTACAACGGTACTAAAAATTGACAGTGCATGGAAACTGTTTGCCTAGTGAAGATATCTGGGGTTTCTAAGGTAAAAATATATTATGTGCAGGATGATTAAATGATGCTAAGATATTTATTTATGCCCCACATAACATTCTACAGTATGGCAGTATCACATTTTCCATTCCTGTTTAATGCTTTATCTTCAGGAACTCATTCATTCATAGGATTTCAACTCCCAGTACTGTATATACTATTCCCAGATCTATTTCTCTAAGCTCAACAATTCCTCTTAGTCTAAAACGTAAGGGACGTGCAAAGTTGAGTCAAATGTTTTGTCTTTTCATGAGAAACCGGAGTAAACTTGGCTCCAAGGAATATATTCAGTGCCTATGACCAATAACCATGTGCTCAAGCAGTAGATCTCAGACTGATGTTATACTGACCAGTGAAAGCTATCTCATTATGAAGTGAGCTGTCTTAGGAGATATTGCAGCTATCCTATTATAAGGCTAGTCAAGTGCTGTAAACAGTGAAGATGATGTAGAGGTAATAAAATGTATGTTTTGACCTAAGTGACCACTCAGACTCTTGATTCCTTCAGAGGTCACTGCTTTCTTTGTCACCATGCATGTCCAGACAATACCACATCTTGAATGCTTGCTACAAAAAGACTTTTCATCTAAAATACTAATTTCCTTAATTCTTGAAAATAATATTGCATATTAAGCCTCAAGCCTCTGCTAGCTAGATTGAGGCTTGTCTTCATAATCAGAATTTTAGCTCTATTTACTGGAAACACACCACTGTGGGGTGTTATTATTGGAATTCATTTTGTTTCACTGTGTTAGGGCCTTAAAGACTGAGTTTGTGGGAAGATGTGGCAAAACCACACACATTTCGTAAAGAAAAACAAATAAGATATTTTTTGGCATCTGGAGAGTTGACCGTATATTTCTAGCTTTATAGAGTTGGTCACCATTCATAATTTTACTTACAATAGCAAGTGTGTTTTATATATCATTAAAATACAAATTTTACATGTGGGTGTAACATAAGACACAGAGAGTGTTGACTAGAAAAATACACAGAAAAATCTTTGTAAATTTTGAGATAGGAACAGTTGCTATATTATATATCTCTGCTAAAATGATAAAGATGCTTAAAGGATTTCGTAAAGCACTTATGACTAATTTTTCCTTTTAAGAATAAAAATCAAGGTACTGATTTTCAACACGTACTCTTTTGATTTTCTGCAGATTAGTATTTGGCCATGAGAAAACAAACAGTGATCGATTTGTGCCTTTGAAGGATTTAAGAAAGCCAAGCAGAACTACAATTTTTGATTCAGGAATGCTACAGATGAGGAAGCCTAAAAGTCAGAAAGGGCATATTTATTGGCAAATGAAGACACCATATGGCCTAAGTTAGCCTAAGAGCATATTCAGATACAAAGTGAAGACGCTAAAAGCACATAGGTGACTTCAGTTACAGTTCATCTCCCTAAATGGAAAAGCTGCCTTGATGGAGAAAATTGTGGGCAGCAGAGGCAATGGCTTGGATGTGGCAGGCAGAAATGGTCTGATTACAACCCCATGTAGACCCTCTCTATAATAAATCACGTAATAAATGTGCATAGGCCAGCGTGAAGTGATTAGCCGTATACTACAGAAAGATGTATTGACTTAACACAACAGCAAATTAAAGGCCGGCCTACCATTTTCATTGCGAGATGTCATTTTCATTTTGTTATATTTCCTCCAAGCTAGTCCTCCTTTCTCTTCTTTGGATCCTCTCCCCACACTTTGACGGAGCCAGTTAAACATTCACAGGTTCTGTTATATACAAAGGTGCTTGCGCTACATGAATAAGGACAGCAGGCACTTGCCTCAGCAAAACAACAGCAGGTGAAACATGGTGAAATGCACATATTTATAGATGACCCTGCAGTATTTATAATGTGAAGCTGGAGTCTCCGGTGGAGATCTGGCTCTGGGTGACTGCGCCACTGAGGTCAGTTCAAGGCAGCTGACTGACTTTCTATATATGGGCTGGGGAACAGCTGTTAAGTTTTGAGACTAGAGCATTTAAAACAAGTCTTGGACCTGTTCAAGTCTAATAATTAGAATAAAAAATGGCAGGATAGGGAATATAAAATGCAATAATTCTGACATTAGGGAACTGTTTCCCAAAGAAATGATTTTGTGTCAAGTTGCAGTTATTAAAATGAAAATATTTAATTATTTTTGTGGTCTGAGTAACAAGTAGAACAAAAAAATCAATGCAATAAAGTTATAATTTTGATTATGTGACTCTCTCTTTCAGCAGTGCTTTAGCAGAAAAGCAGATGGGCTCTGATTAGGCTTATAAATATAGAAATGTATTGATCATCCAAACAAAACTCCTTGAAGTGTTCCCTGCATGAGGTCAGTGCATCTCTAAAAAGGGAGGAAGAAGCTGTAGTCTGTCTTTCCAGGCTCCAACTAAGTTTGTGGAGCTGACATCTCAATAAATTACAGAGCTGTATTGACTTCTTTATGGACTCTGCACAAACAAAAAGGGATTATATTGAGCAGCATTTAGAGAAATGGACAGAACCCTGTTTTGATTCCAGTATATGGATGTAAATTTTGTCAATGTGAAAGAGTCCAAAGTAGCAGAGGGAACTGTGGAATAGACATATTGGCATGAAGGAACCAGTGATTTCAGCAAAGCTGTGAATATTTTGGCTGCAACCAATTCTGGCCCATTAACCTCAACTCCCCTCTCTGTTGTTTACACAGTGAATGAGATATGTTTTCACCTTCTAATATTCTTACTCACCCCTGCTTTTTATGCCTCTGAATTATCTCCACGCACATCCACTAAACCCAAGCAAGAGAATGTTCTTGCTGAAGGTCATCCTATCACTCTAGCTTCCCCTAGAATTTTGGAATCTTGATGGAAACTCCCTAATAGACCTCTAGAAGCTTTCCCTTCTCAGACATACACCTTTGGCTCCAGTCCCTCTTTTCCCTGGGCAAGTAAGGAACTCTTATCCTTCTCAGTAACCAAAAACATACTCGTCATAAAATTATATTTATGTGATCCTTATAGAATATATAAAAGAAAGCTAAGCATTTCCACATAAAGCAGCTCCCTTGGTCTATAAGGACTTTGGTTAGAATATTAATTATATGAAACGTCTCATTTAGCTCTTCATGGGATGAAAATTCTAGAAACACTTTTAAGACCAAAATAGTCAAAATCCACTCAATAAGCTTTAAAGCTAACCCTGTCATTTGTGTCGTTTATGTTCCTTAATTCTATTCCCAAGTCACTCAAGCATTTTTAGGAACAAGGCTCATCCTGCCCATCTTAGAGCAGACATTTTTTCCTGGCCATTAGAAAGGTAACTCAACCCAAAATAAAGCAGGCTAGAGCTGAAGGATTTAGACAGAGACATCTCTGTTTTAAAATATGAGTATTGAAATTTTATCAACTCCAGTATCCTGTTTCTAGAGTCACATGATACATTTTATACAATTTAGTATTTTATATCTATGTCTGTGTCTTAGAGAAGATTTAGAGAAACTATTATAAAAAGTAGGGGAAATCAAGACTAGAATAATCAAACTGAAACATCGGAGATTTAAAAAGGTACAAGTTTCTTACTGTATGTTTTTATTCATATGTCTCCTCAGTTAATAAAAGACAGATTTTTTGAGTGCTTATCATGTCGTAGGTATATATCATGATAAAAGCTTTATAAATATCATTTCAACCATATTAAGAATCCTTTAGATTTGAAACTATTAGCATTATTCCAATTTTGAGAATGAGAAAACTGAGACCTCAGTAAGTTAGGTAAATAACCAACAGCCTGTAAACGGCAGAACGGGAGTCAAATCCTGCTATATATCTGCCTCTAAAATGCTATTATGCTACATTTCTATTTAGTGATGGAAAACAAAGTAACAAGTAGAAGGTCAAGGCCAAGCAAGCTAAGGTTGCTGATCTAACTAATGGCAAAGTAAGAAGTGAGACTAGAATTCCCTGATCATCATCATTGGTATATTTTTACTACTTGAAAAAAATACTAAAGTTACTTGTATGAATACGGTGTGTTATATACATCTTATAATATGACTATTATATCTGTCTCTCTTACATAGTTGACATAATTATATAAAAACAATAAAGCATTTAATATTTAATTATTTTAACCATAAACTTTGCAATTTTGCCCACGGTTGCAGAAAAGGGCATTCATAAACATTTCTCCCAAGTACTCTACCAAAAATCTATGGAAAGCCCTTGAGAGAATTACTCAATAATAAATGAGTCATTTGCAATTTAGGATGGTTTATTTTAGTGGAATAATTCAATTATTCTCCTTTCAATATCTAGCTGGGTTTAATTGCATGGGAAGCATAGATATGTATTGGTCACTATTAATTGTTGAATTAATTTTCAGTTGGTGTAGTGAGGAAGAGAATTTAGGAAGAGAAAGATTTGATTTTGATACTCCAGGCAATTTGTACAGAATAAATCTGGAGGAGCTTCAGCTGTAAAAAATAGTGTAGGATGATACCCCAAACTCCAGGAGACGGGTAAATGCAATGTCAGAAACCAGGAGTGTTGTCAAAAGGGTTGTAAAAGTCACTGCAGTTATTTCAGCTACGTGTTCATTTTCCCAAGAGACCTGGCACTGGATTCTATGTGATGCAAGAGACACAGAGGGGGGAACATCCCAAATAAACAACAAACTGTTAGGAACGTGAGGAGTCAAGAATGAGGAACAGAAACTACAACTTTGCCTTCGCTCACACCATTTTCTCTTTGGACATCCTTCCATCTCCCTACTTCTGCCTGTCAAATCTCACTCCCACAGTCAAGCCCTCTTTTGCTTGGCCGCACCAGAAAAACAGGGTCATCAGCCTGGCACCAAACCTTACAAGGGCTGCTAATTTGTGGTTCAGAAACTCAAATGCCTTCAGGAAGCAGGCAGGTAACCTGGAAACTGAAACAGTTTTTCTGCGTAGACTGAAGGGGGCATCACCACCAGACACTAAATGTTCAACATCTACTTTAGCAACTTGAGTTGAAATTTATTCTGATGTGCTGCATCCTTTTTTGCCAATTTAACAGTGCTTCCTGAGCGTGATGACTCCGGTTGCCAAAGGAGAGTAAATTATTGTACTCCACAGTAGTACTAAGACTGAGAAGGTGCTGGCCAATATCTTTCCAATATTAAACAGCTCCAATGTCAAATGGGAATAATTTTGAGGCCCCTGAACGTCTACTGTATAAATTATTTATTTCGTTATTCACTGTATAGGTGTTGGTCCAAACCAGCCTCTTTGGAACTTTTTATTCTACCTTTCAATCTGTTGCTTCTGATTGGTTGTGGCCTAGGACTCTGGTTAAATAGCTTTTAGAAATTTTGCATAAAATTTTGCATAAAATCTAAAAATAGACTTGAACAAACTTAGAACTATTTTTAAAGTACATTGTAAACTTAGAATTATTTTTAAAGTGCATTGTACACTTTATTTTAATGTAATATTTGATAGATAGTAGTATATGTAACATAGGTAAATTTAAAAGTTTAATAATATTATCTATAAACTCACTAGCAAACTTATGAACTGTTAAATACCAATAATACTGATACTATTTGGCCTTCCCCAATTTTGTATCCTAATTCCCTTACCAAACTAATGACTGCTCTGAATTTTATGCGTATTATTCCTTTGTTGCCTTTTTTGAATACTACTACTACATATTTAAGTGGTAAACAATATGTTGCTTAGTTTTCTTGTTTTCAGGATTTACAAAAATATCAAACATTATGTTATCCACTATGAATTGAGTTTTTCCCTCAGTATATTTTTCAAACTCATCATGTTGTTTTATGTAATTGTAATTTATTCTTCCCATTCTTCCATAATATTCCACTGTGACTATTGCAAAATGTTATCCATACTCTTGCCACTGCAGTGTTTCTAGTTGTTTTCGCTACCGTGAACAGTACTGTTCTGAACATCTTTCCTGATGTACATAGGCAAGAATTTCTCTAAAATAGTGTTCAAACTTTTTACTGTGAGTCACATTAAAGGATAAATTTTAGATCATGGCCTGGTACATATTTAAAACAAGGAGTCTTCTCGTCCATGAGTATAGTATATTGCTCCATTTATTTAAGTCTTAAATATCTTTCAATAAAATTTCATACTTTTTTCCACAACGACCATTAGGTTCATCCAGTCTGTGTAATCCCTCCTTCCAGAATTACAGTTAGAAGGTGGACCTTGTCACTCATCCCTTACTTTTCTTAATGTGTTTTCATATTTCTGTTAACTTGTATCTCTGAACGAGGATGTGGATACTTCCTTCAGCCATTTCCTCCAGTTCTCTAATAACCTTTTGACTATTTTGTTACCTATTCATTAATTATACATTTTTATTCTAGAATTTTGCTTTGTTCTTTTCCAAATCAGTCTCTCCATTGTAATCGTTTCTTATTGGTTATACACTCAAAATACTTTCTTTTTTCCCTCTTGAACATTTTACATTATTATATACATATTTTTCTAATTCCATTATCTGTTGACCTTGGGAATCTAAAGTTGTCTTTTAGTTTCTACTGTCTCTCATGTTACCCTATTTTATAGATGTGTTTTTTGTGATTAACAAAAAATTGTTGTATTAGGTTGAACTTAATTTGTGAGAATACTGTGGGTTTGTAGGTCTGTAGGGATGTTTCCTCCAGAGAGGATTTAATTTCTTTCTGTTGTGGCCCAGAACCTGCTATTACCCTGGGGGACAACTTTAACCTCCTCAGGGTTTCCATCTTCATTCAAACACTCAGATCCAATCATATACTATTGAAGGCAATCATATAAAATTCACAGCTGCCTTCTCTGGTTAAAGTTCATAGTTGTTGTTGTTTTGGCTTAATTTTTAATCTTGAAGATTTTCCTTACTTGTCATGAACCCATCAATACCTTTCAAATCGAGTTTTATTCAGATTTTAGTAGTATTGTAATAGGAAGTCTTATAGAGTAGCTAGTCTACTTCCTTCACTGTCAGAAACTGAAGTCCAAGTGCATGGTATTGACTTCATGGCTCCTTCACATCTACTGACTGAATAGTACCCTTCATTAACTAAGTAGACAACATAAGCAGCAGGATAGCATTACAGCTGTGTGTGTGTATGTTGGGGAGTGTGTTTGTGTACATGTGTTTGACTTAGACAGATTACTGTATATGTTACTTTGGAGAACTAAAGTTGATGAACTTCTCTGGGGACTATTCAAGTATTTTAAAAAATAGAGCCTGAAATTTTTTATCTGTTGGATATAATGTTGTGGGAATGTTAAGACTTAGATGCTAATTTCCATTAATAAGATGTTTCTGATGCTATGATAAAGAGGTTTTTGTTTCGTTGGTGGCACAGTGAACTAACAATCATTATATAAATCCTTCTACTCGTATGCATCTACATTAAAATGAGAAGCCAAGTTCTCGTTGGAAATATACTGACAACATTTTATTCTTCTAACTGGGTTTCCACTTTTTTTTTTTTTCTTCTGACAACCACTTGGGAAACATAAAATGTGGTAAATGCCAGGCTTTTAGACCATAAGGGATTTAGTGGCGTCTGAGAAAAATTTCACCTATCTGCTCATTGTTTTATGCCAAGAAGATACAACAAATTATCCAATTAACTTTAAAATCCTGTGGGCTTTCAATGTATGTTGCAAATATCACATTTTGATAGGCTATTCCACCCTCATCAAGGTTTTGCTTTATCATGTTGGCAAGCACTGTCAAGTTTGTGCATGTGTTAGAATGCCTGAACAAACATTTAGGGTGTCCCATGAGGTGGTGGCAGAGAAACCCCAGGGTTGAGGATGAGATATGGGATGCCTCTGAACACAAGGCTGTCAGATTATTCCTGCACCCAGCTACAGTTGGGAAGGGAAAGACCACTACAATTTAACAATGACCTAAAACAATAGTTTCTGTTGAACAGACAAAAGAATTAGGTGGTAGTAGGGAGGTTTATACCCTCTGGCATACAAAAAACAAACAAACAAAAAAACCCTAACAAAATTCATTATAGTGTATTTTTGTTGTAATTAGTTTTGTGAAAATAAAATTAAAGGACATATTTAAAATTAGTTGTTAGAGTTAATGACTTTAAAGGGATTAAATGTTGAATTGGATTCTCAGGATTTTTGTTTTTTTTCTCTTCTCTATTCAGTTTTGTAGTTTCTGCTCTCAGAAAATAAAACTTTCCAAATTATATAGTGTCTTGTTTTACGTTTGAATAAACCATTCCTGTTTGATCTCATATTTTCTGACCTAAGGTATGTATTGCTGCATAATAAACTGAGTGTCAGTGTCTTAAAAGTTTAAAAAAAAACATTGAGGTGAGGGAGCATCCAGAGGTTGTGAGGAGGAGGAGGTGTCTGAGTCACAGTTGTGCCTAAAATATAGATTTTGAACAATCCATCAGGAATCTCTGCACGGTCAAAATTTGTCTACTGGCTTGTTTTCTATTTGTTGAACATGCACTTAGTTACTATTCCTTGTATTGCTTTGCCTATGCTTTTTGCAGATTTGGGATTATTGGGAAAAGTTTTAAAAATGCAGATTAGAGGACGCATGGGCTTTAACCAAATATGGAAGAAACTGAAGTGCTTATGCTTTCTAGCCAAATAATTGATTGCTTCATATATTCTGAACATGGTCAACTCCAGGAAAATAGGACTATTGTATTGTCCCAGGGTCAGAGGGAGGGAACTCTTCTTAAATTATTCTATGCTACTTGCTCAGAAATACACTAATGAAGTTAAAAACAACAACAAAAAAGTAAAATTTTATTAAACTTAGAGTGCTTAAAAAGGATAATGTAAATTATAAGAAATACAAATTACTGAAGGTACCTATAATAATTAGACATTGCTAGGTACTTGGAAATAAAATATTTCTCTAAAGTGCCTGAAAGTAGCTATTGTGTTAAGTCCTTGTAGATCAGTGCTTCAGATATTGACTATTACTCTAATATTTATTTTTGGAAATAGAATCATCATAAATGAGTGTCTAATTCACACAAAACCACATAAAACAAAGTTCATAAAATGCATTAAGCTACGTTGCTCTGTATTCACTTCATTAAAGTGGAATGTAGAATACTAGAACTGTCTTTTCCCTTAATCATGAAAATAGCTGTTATATAGCAACTTTTCCATAAAAATTCCTAGATTTGCCTAAGATTGTATAGCATGTATAAATACTAGAATTATTCTTGTGCTTAATTACAGAAAAGAAGAGTTTTATTCTATACTTGTGACATGCAGTGCAGCAATTGAACTCAGAATATAGATCAAGCAGCTGGGGGAAAAATCCATTATTCGTTTGATAAATACTTTGAGAAAGGCACAGAATAATTGCCATAAATGTAAGGATTGTGACATATGTAGATATTCTAATTGCTTATGTAATTGTACATTTAAAAAATTCAGTGTCTTTTGTTTTGCTCATATAACAACAATTTGAGCCTAAAACTCCCAACTGCATACTCAAATATACGTGCAGTGTAGATGTTACTCATTCAGTTAATCTTTCCAAATGTGACAAAGAAGAGGTTTAGGGTGGAAGTGTAGGCGTTTTTCAAGATAACTGACTGTTGAAAATCCGAGCAGCTAAGCTGGGTTTTGTTTATTTTTCTCTGGGGATAAGAATCACAGGTCAGAGTACAGAGGAATAATGTTGAAATGAAACTAGAATTTGAAAAGAGATAATCTCTCAGAGAGCCAGCAAAACTGAATGAGATAAGAGAGAAGTAATAATTTAAAGAAAAATGTAAAACTGCTGTGATACACAAATTTATTGGGGCAGGCCAATTTCAGAAGGCATAATGTAGCAATGGGAAGATGATAAAAAACAATGATTATGGACCAAATGGACAGGGAACAATCAGAAGTGAAAAAAGTCATCTCTGTGAAGACATTTCGGTAGCTTGTGAGGCTAAGGGTATGGAACATCACCTAGGACAGAGGCTGATAGTCTTCCATGAGTCATTTTTTAAAATTGATGTATAGTTGATTTATAAAGTTCCAGGTGTACAGCAAAGTGATTCAGTTATATACATACACACATATATATGTACATATATACACACACACACACACACATATATATTTTTCAGATTCTTTTCCATTATAGGTTATTACAAGATGCTGAATATTGTTCCCTGTGCTATACAGTAGGTCCTCGTTGTTTATTTTATATATAGTAGTGTGTGTCTGTTAATTTCAAATCCCTAATTTATCCCTACCCTACACCTTTCCCCTTTAGTAACCATAGTTTGTTTTCTATGTCTGTGAGTCTATTTAAGTTTTGTTAATAAGTTTCTTTATATCAGGTTTTTTAGATTCCACATATAAGTGTTATCATACAATATTTGTCTTTCTCTGACTTCATTTAGTATGATAATCTCTAGGTCCATCCATGTTACTGCAAATGGCATTATTTCATTCTTTTTTATGGCTGAGTAATATTCCATTGTGTGTGTGTGTGTGTGTGTGTGTGTGTGTGTGTGTGTGTGTACACACACGCTTACACCACATCTTCTTTATCCATTCATCTGTCAATGGACATTTAGGTTGCTTCCATGTCTTGGCTATTGTAAATAGTGCTGCTGTGAACATTGGAGTACATGTATATTTTTTAATTAAATTTTTCCTCTTTTCTGGGTATATGCCCAGGAGTGGGATTGCAGGATCATATGCTAACTCTATTTTTAGTTTTTTAAGGAACCTCCATATTGTTCTCTATTGTGGCTTCACCAATTTACATTCCCACCAACAGTGCAAGAGGGTTCCTTTTCACCACACCCTCTCCAGCATTTATTATTTGTAGGCTTTTTGATGATGGCCATTCTGACTGGTGTGAGGTGATACCTCATTGTAGTTCTGATTTGCATTTCTCTAATAATTAGCAATGTTGAGCATCTTTTCATGTGCCTGTTGGCTATCTGGATGTCTTCTCTGGAAAAATGTCTGTTTAGATCTTCTGCCCATTTTTTGATTGGGTTATTTGTTTTATTGATATTGAACTGTATAACCTGTTTGTATATTTGGGAAATTAATTTCTTGTCGGTCGGTTGCATCATTTGCAAATATTTTCTCCTATTCCATAGGTTGTTGTTTTGTTTATGGTTTCCTTTGCTCTGCAAAAGTGTTTAAGTTTAGTTAGGTTCTGTGTGTTTATTTTTCCTTTTGTTTCCATTACTCTAGGAGACAGATCCAAAAAAATATTGCTGTGATTTATGTCAAAGTGTGTTCTGCCTATGTTTTCCTCTAGGAGTTGTATAGTATTTGGGCTTGCCTTTAGGTCTTTAATTTATTTTGCGTTTCTTTTTGTATACGGTGTTAGAGAATGTTCTAATTTCATTCTTTTACATGTAGCAGTGCAGTTTTCCCAGCACCACTTATTCAAGAGATGTCTTTTTTCCATTGTATATTCTTGCCTCCTTTGTCTTAGGTAAACTGACTAAAAGTGCATGGATTTATTTCTGGGCTTTCTATCCTGTTCCATTGATCCATGTGTCTGCTTTTGTGCCAGTACCATAGCTTTGTAGTATGGTCTGAAGTCAGGGAGCTTGATTCCTCCAGTATATTTCTTCCTTCTCAATATTGTTTTGACTTTTAGACTCTTTTGTGTTTCCATATAGATTAAAATTTTTTTTGTTCCACTTCTGTGATTAATGTCATTGGTAGTTTGATAGGGATTTCATTGAATCTGTAGAGTGCCTTGGGTAGTATGGTCATGTTAACAATATTGATTCTTCCAATCCAAGAACATAGTATATAGTTCCATCTGTTTGTATCATCTTCAGTTTTTTTCAACAGCATCTTATAGTTTATGGACTACAGGTCTTTTGCCTCCTTAGGTAGGTTTATTCCTAGGTATTTTATTCTTTTTGTAGTAGTCTTTGTAGTAGTCTTTTTGCCTGAATTCTTTCCCTTAACATTATATTTTTGAGATTCTTCTGCTATAAACATAACAGTTCTTTGTATTGCTGAGTAATATTCTGTTATTGGGCTGTAACCAAAATGTGTTTATCCTTTCACCAACTGATGGATATTTGGGTTGTTTCCAGATCTGGGCTATTTTGAATAAGCTGCTATGAACACTTGCATACAGATATTTGTGTGAATATATGCTTTTACTTTTCTTGAGTAAATATCCAGAAATTAAATAGCAGGGTCATATGGAAAATGTATATTTAACTTTATAAGAAATAGCTAAACTGGTTTCCAATTGATCATACCATTTTGCATTCCTGCTAGCAATGTATGTGTTCCAGTTCTATGTTTACATCATCATTTGCTAATGTCAAGCTTTTCAGTTTTAGCCATCCTATTAGATGTTTACTGGTATGTTATGGTTCAGTTTACATTTTCTTGATAGCTAATTCATTTGAGCATCAATTTCAGGTGCCTTATAATCCATTTGTTTACTGTCTGTGTTGAAGTGTCCTAACCAATTTTTTGCCCTTTTTGTATTAGGTTGTTTGTATTCTTATGTTCTTTTTATATTGTGCCTATAAGTCCTTTTATAAGATAGGTATTTTGCAAACATTTTCTCCTAGACTGGGGCTTGTATTTTCATTTTCTAGAAGTATATTTGAGAACATGTATTTTTTTATTTCAATATAGTCCAGTTTATCAATTTTTTCTTTATGGTTGGTGCTTTTGGTATCATATCTAGGACATATTTAGTTATCACAAATATTTTTGTTTTCTTCTATATATTTTATATATTGAATACTTAAATTTATGTCTATGATCATTTTTGAGTTAACTTTTGTGTATGGTAAGGATCAAGGTAACTTTTTTGTATATGAAGGCCTAATTTTTCCAGTACCATGTTGCAAATATATTTTCTTCATTGAATTAATTTGGCACCATATATGCGTATATTTGTGTGTGTATTTCTATTTTGTTCCACTGACAGATGTATCTAGCTAATTTCATATCCTATATGTAAAACCATTTAAATTTGTTGATTGCTCTAGCTTTATAGTAAGTACTAGCATCAAGTAGTATGAGTCCTCCAACTTTATTCTTTTTCAAAATTGTTTTTGTTACTTTATATTCTTTGCTTTGCAGTACACATTTTAGACTCAGCTTCTGAATTAATATAAAAATACTTCCAGAATTATGCTTGAAATTGTATTGAAGTTGTAGATCAATAAGTATAAAACTTCTGATGAGAAAAATGTGTCATTTTCTTCATTTATTTGATTTCTCTCATCAATGTTTTGTAGCTTTTAGTGTATAAGTCTTGCAAATACTTGGTAAATTGACTCCTAGTTATTTTCTTTTTGATGGAATGAACATTTTATATATATGTGTATATATACATTTATATTTGTGTATAAATATACATATATATATACTTTAAATTTGAAGTTAAATATTTTGTTTGCTAGTATGTAGAAATGCAATTGATTTTTGTATCTTGACTTGTATCCTGTGTCCTTGAAAAACTCACTTATTAGTGCAAGTGGGTCTTTCCCAGATTTCTTGGGATTTTTCTATGTGGTAGATATTGTCAAATAAGAACAGAATTGTATTTCTTCTTTCTAATATGTTTGCTCCACACTTATTTTTATTTTCTAATTGAATTTTCTTTCTTTCTTTCTTTCTTTGTTTCTTTCTTTCTTTCCTTCCTTCCTTCCTTCCTTCCTTCTTTATTTTTTAATAATAGGAAATATTGCTCTAAATTGCTTTTCTTTAGAAATCTAGACAATTTTAACAAACTAAATAAAAAAATATATATTTTATAATATAAAAATAAATATATTTTATAATATATAAATAAAATATATATCCATTTAAATCTGTGCTATTGTGTATCAATTATCTATCTAAAATCTGTTAACATATAAAATATATATTATGTTTAATATATAATTATGCCCTTATTAACTTCTGTCACTGCAGATTAGTTGACATTTTTTAGAGTTTTATATAAATGAAATCATGGCATATAGTGTTCCTTTCTTTTTTTTTTTCATTCACTCATTCTAATTATTTTGAGATTAATCCCTGCTATTGCATGTATCAATATCCCCTTCCTTTTTACTGCTAACTAGTGTTCCATTATATGGATATACCGTTTTATTCATTCATTTACCTGTTGATGAACATTTGGGTTGTTTCTAGTTTTTAGGAGTTACAAATGAAACTTCTGCAAACGTTTATGTAAAAGTCTTTGAATGGATATATATTTCTTTTTATTTTAGGTAAATACCTAGGAGTGGAATGGCATGATCATCTGCTAGGTGAGTGCTTAACTTTTTAATAAAACACTAAACTTTTCGTAAGTGGTTATACTGTTTAACATGCTGCATATGAGAGATTTAGTTGCTTCACATACATACCAGTACTTGATATTTTCTGCCTTTTTAATTTGTATCTATCCTATCATGTGTGTAGTGGCATTTCACTGTGTTACTTACTTGCATTTTGCATTTATCAATGGTTGGAAATCTTTTCATGTGCTTATTTGCCACCTGTATATCCTTTTTGGTAAAATGTCTCTTCATTTCTTTTGCCAGTTTTCTAACTGGATTGTTTGGTTTCTTACTGTTGGGTTTCTAGAGTTCTTTTTTTTTTTTAATTGAGATATAGTTGACATATAATACTACGTTAGTTTCAAGTTACAACATAATGATTTGATATATGTTTATATTGTGAAATGATTGCCCACAATGTGTCTAGGTAAGATCCATCATCACATGTAGTTACAATATCTTTTACTCGTGATAAAAGTTTTAAGATCTACTCTCTTAGCTATTTTCAAATACACAGTACAGTAGTATTAGCTATAGTCACCATGCTATACATTACTTCCCCAGGATATTTATTGTATAACTGGAAATTTGTACCTTTTGATCCCCTTCACCATTTCACCCACCGCCTCAAAATTTTGAATATTTTAGAATTTCCACTACAAGTTCAATGAGAAACAGTGAGATTGAATATCCTTTTCTCTCTCTCTGTCTCTCTTTAAATTATAGAGATAACGATTTCCATCTTTCACCAATAAGATACTCATTATTGGTTTTTCAAAGGTGATCTTTATTAGTTTCAGGTAGCTCCCTGTTTGCTGAAAATTTTTATTATGAATAGAATTTTAATCTTAATTTTCTCAAATGCTGTTTTCTGCATCTATTAAAATTCTTGTGTGATTTTGGAGTTTATGTAATCTGTAGTTGTTGGTTAATCATATTGACTGATTTTCAAGTGTTGACAAATACTTGCATTCCTGGATGAAGCCACTAATATACTATTGTTTTATATATTGTTGGACTTGATTTGATAACATTTTGCTAAAGATTTTGGGCCTGCGTTTGTAAGAGATATTGGTCTGTAGTTTTCTTGTAATGTTGTTTTAGTATCAGGATAATGTCTCATAAAATGTGAGGGAAAGCATTACTTAATCTTCTATTTTATAGAGAACTTAGTATATAATTGGTATTATTTATTCCTCAAATGTTTGATAGAATTTACCATAAAAGCATCTGAGCTTGCAGTTTTATTTATTTATTTATTTTTACATCTTTATTGGAGTATGATTGCTTTACAATGCTGTGTTACTTTCTGCTTTATAACAAAGTGAATCAGTTATACATATGTTCCCATATCTCCTCCCTCTTGTGTCTCCCTCCCACCCTCCCTATGCCACCCCTCTAGGTGGTCACAAAGCACCAAGCTGATCTCCCTGTGCTATGCGGCTGCTTCCTACTAGCTATCTATTTTACGTTTGGTAGTGTATATATGTCCATGCCACTCTCTCGCTTTGTCACAGCTTACCCTTCCACCTCCCCATATCCTCAAGTCCATTCTCTAGCAGGTCTGTGTCTTTATTCCTGTCTTACCCCTAGGTTCTTCATGACATTTTTTTTCTTGAATTCCATATATATGTGTTAGCATTACGGTATTTGTCTTTCTCTTTCTGACTTACTTCACTCTGTATGACAGACTCTAGGTCTATCCACCTCATTACAAATAGCTCAATTTCATTTCTTTTTATGGCTGAGTAATATTCCATTGTATATATGTGCCACATTTTCTTTATCCATTCATCCGATGATGAACGCTTAGGTTGTTTCCATCTCCGGGCTATTGTAAATAGAGCTGCAATGAACATTTTGGTACATGACTCTTGTTTTTTTTAAATTTCTTACAATAAGTAGTTTATTTACCAACATATTTTACAGCTTTGGCTTTGTATTAGTTTCCTAGGGCTTCCGTAACAAGAGTTCCTCAGATTCAGTAGCTTAAACAACAGATTTACTTTCTCACAATTCTGGGAGCCAGAAGTCCAAGGTAGAGGTGTTGGCAGGGTTGGTTTCTTCTGAGGCCTCTCTCCTTGGCTTTTGGACGGCTGCCTTCTCATTGTGTCCTCACAGGGTTTTCCTCTGTGTGCGCACATGTCTGTGGCCAAATCTCCTCTTTTTATAAGGACACCAGTCACATTGGATTAGGGCCCACACTCATGACCACATTTTAACTTAATTACCTCCTTAAAATACAGTCACATTCTGAGGTCTTGGGGATTAGGACTCCAACATATGAATTTGGTGGGGAGTTGGGGACAGAACTCAGCCCATAACTGTGTTCTCCTGCATCTGGGTTTAGTTCCCTTCTCTCTAGGAGATTCCTTAGCAAAGATGTGTGGGAAAGAAACTATGATCTCTGTACATCTGAAAATCTCTTCATTTCCTTCAAACTTAAGTAATGTTCCTAAATATAATGTTTTAGATTGATAGTTATTTTCCCTTAGCACCTTGAAGATATTCATACATTCATTTACCATGTATTTATTGAGCCCCTATAGTATGTCACGTAATATACTATACCAGATGCTGGAACTATAGTAGTCAGCCAGAGAGTATGCTCTCTAGAGGGACAAAATGAAATAGCATTTGTACAGTTGTATGAAGATAAGTTTTCATTTCTCTTGGGTATACAGCTAGGAGTGGTATTGCTGTGTCAAATGGAAGTGTGCGTTTAACTTTATAAGAAACTGCTAAAGGTTTTCCAGAATGGTTGTACCATTTTACATTCTTGCCAGCAGTGTATGAGTTTGATTGCTTTTTAAAGGTTTAAAGTTTCTGTAACTTTCTATGTTGTACCTGGGTGAAATAGTCGCTAATTCGCTAGTTTTCTTTTCTATTGACTTTATCCAGTCTAGAATTTATTTAGTTCATTAAAGCTGGATTTTTTACATGTATATAGTTTTTCCCCATTTTTCCCTTAGAAATCCCTAATTAGTTGATCCAAGTTACTAATTTTATTTTTTTTTACATCTTTATTGGAGTATAATTGCTTTACAATGGTGTGTTAGTTTCTGCTTTATAACAAAGTGAATCAGTAATACATATACATATGTTCCCATATCTCTTCCCTCTTGCATCACCCTCCCTCCCACCCTCCCTATCGCACCCCTCCAGGTGGTCACAAAGCACCGAGCTGATCTCCCTGTGCTATGCGGCTGCTTCCCACTAGCTATCTACCTTATATTTGGTAGTGTATATATGTCCATGCCGCTCTCTCGCTTTGTCAAAGCTTACCCTTCCACCTCCCCATATCCTCAAGTCCATTCACTAGTAGGTCTGTGTCTTTATTCCTGTCTTACCCCTAGGTTCTTCATGACATTTTTTTTGCTTAAATTCCATATATATGTGTTAGCATATGGTATCTGTCTTTCTCTTTCTGACTTACTTCACTCTGTATGACAGACTCTAGGTCTAACCACCTCATTACAAATAGCTCAATTTCGTTTCTTTTTACGGCTGAGTAATATTCCATTGTATATATTTGCCACATCTTCTTTATCCAATCATCCGATGATGGACACTTAGGTTGTTTCCATCTCCGGGCTATTGTAAATAGAGCTGCAATGAACATTTTGGTACATGACTCTTTTTGAATTATGGTTTTCTCAGGGTATATGCTCAGTAGTGGAATCACTGGGTCATATGGTAGTTCTATTTGTAGTTTTTTAAGGAACCTCCATACTGTTCTCCATAGTGACTGTATCAATTTACATTCCCACCAACAGTGCAAGAGGGTTCCCTTCTCTCCACAGCCTCTCCAGCATTTATTGTTTGTAGATGTTTTGATGATGGCCATTCTGACTGGTGTGAGGTGATATCACATTGTAGCTTTGATTTGCATTTCTCTAATGATTAATGATGTTGAGCATTCTTTCATGTGTTTGTTGGCAGTCTGTCTATCTTCTTTGGAGAAATGTCTATTTAGGTCTTCTGCCCATTTCTGGATTGGGTTGTTTGTTTTTTTGTTATTGAGCTGCATGAGCTGCTTGTAAATTTTGCAGATTAATCCTTTGTCAGTTACTTCATTTGCAAATATTTTCTCCCATTCTGAGGGTTGTCTTTTCATCTTGTTTATGGTTTCCTTTGCTGTGCAAAAGCTTTTAAGTTTCATTAGGTCCCATTTGTTTATTTTTGTTTTTATTTCCATTTCCCTAGGAAGTGCGTCAAAAAGGTTCTTGCTGTGATTTATGTCATAGAGTGTTCTGCCTAGGTTTTCCTCTAAGAATTTGATAGCTTCTGGCCTTACATTTAGGTCTTTAATCCATTTTGAGCTTATTTTTGTGTATGGTGTTAGGGAGTGATCTAATCTCATACTTTGAAATATACCTGTCCAGTTTTCCCAGCACCACCTATTGAAGAGGCTGTCCTTTCTCCACTGTACGTTCCTGCCTCCTTTATCAAAGATAAGGTGACCATATGTGCGTGGGTTTATCTCTGGGCTTTCTATCCTGTTCCATTGATCTATCTTTCTGTGTTTGTGCCAGTACCATACTGTCTTGATTACTGTAGCTTTGTAGTATAGTCTGAAGTCAGGGAGCCTGATTCCTCCAGCTCCGTTTTTCGTTCTCAAGATTGCTTTGGCTATTTGGGGTCTTTTGTTTCCATACAAATTGTGAAATTTTTTGTTCTAGTTCTGTGAAAAATGCCAGTGGTAGTTTGATAGGGATTGCATTGAATCTGTAGATTGCTTTGGGTAGTAGAGTCATTTTCACAATGTTGATTCTTCCAATCCAAGAACATGGTACATCTCTCCATCTATTTGTATCATCTTTAATTTCTTTCATCAGTGTCTTATAATTTTCTGCATACAAGTCTTTTGTCTCCTTAGGTAGGTTTATTCCTATTTTATTCTTTTTGTTGCAATGGTAAATGGGAGTGTTTTCTTGATTTCACTTTCAGATTTTTCATCATTAGTATATAGGAATGCCAGAGATTTCTGTGCATTAATTTTGTATCCTGCTACTTTACCAAATTCATTGATTAGCTCTAGTAGTTTTCTGGTAGCATCTTTAGGATTCTCTATGTATAGTATCATGTCATCTGCAAACAGTGACAGGTTTATTTCTTTGCTGATTTGGATTCCTTTTCTTTCCTTTTCTTCTCTGATTGCTGTGGCTAAAACTGGCAAAACTGTGTTGACTAAGAGTGGTGAGAGTGGGCAACCTCGTTTTGTTCCTGATCTTAGTGGAAATGCTTTCAGTTTTTCACCATTGAGGATGATGTTGCCTGTGGGTTTGTCATATATGGCCTGTATTACATTGAGGAAAGTTCCCTCTATGCCTACTTTCTGCAGGGTTTTTATCATAAATGGTGTTGAATTTTATCGAAAGTTTTCTCTGCATCTATTGAGATGATCATATGGTTTTTCTCCTTCAATTTGTTAATATGGTGTATCACGTTGATTGATTTGCGTATATTGAAGGATCTTTGCATTCCTGGAATAAACACCACTTGGTCATGGTGTATGATCCGTTTAGTGTGCTGTTGGATTCTGTTTGCTAGTATTTTGTTGAGGATTTTTGCGTCTATGTTCATCAGTGATATTGGACTGTACTTTTCTTTCTTTGTGACATCCTTGTCTGGTGTTGGTATCAGGGTGATGGTGGCCTCGTAGAATGAGTTTGGGAGTGTTCCTCCCTCTGCTATATTTTGGAAGAGTTTGAGAAGGATAGGTGTTAGCTCTTCTCTAAATGTTTGATAGGATTCGGCTGTGAAGCCATCTCGTACTGGGCTTTTGTTTGTTGGAAGATTTTTAATCACAGTTTCAATTTCAGTGCTTGTGATTGGATTGTTCATATTTTTTATTTCTTCCTGATTCAGTCTTGGCAGGTTGTGCATTTCTAAGAATTTTTCCATTTCTTCCAGATTGTCCATTTTATTGGCATAGAGTTGCTTGTAGTAATCTCTCATGATCTTTTGTATTTCTGCAGTGTCAGTTGTTACTTCTCCTTTTTCATTTCTAATTCTATTGATTTGAGTCTTCTCCCTTTTTTTCTTGATGAGTCTGGCTAATGGTTTTTCAATTTTGTTTAGCTTCTCAAAGAACCAGCTTTTAGTTTTATTGATCTTTGCTATCATTTCCTTCATTTCTTTTTCATTTATTTCTGATCTTATCTTTATGATTTCTTTCCTTCTGCTAACTTTGGGGGTTTTTTGTTCTTCTTTCTGTGATTGCTTTAGGTGCAAGGTTGGGTTTTTTATTCGAGATGTTTCCTGTTTCTTAAGGTAGGATTGTATCGCTATAAACTTCCCTCTTAGAGCTGCTTTTGCTGCATCCCATAGATTTTGGGTCATCGTGTCTCCATTGTCATTTGTTTCTAGGTATTTTTTGATTTCCTCTTTGATTTCTTCAGTGATCACTTCGTTATTAAGTAGTGTATTGTTTAGCCTCCATGTGTTTGTATCTTTTACAGATCTTTTCCTGTTATTGATATTTAGTGTCATAGTGTTGTGGTTGGAAAAGATACTTGATAAAACTTCAATTTTCTTAAATTTACCAAAGCTTGATTTGTGACCAAAGATATGATCTATCCTGGAGAATGTTCCATGAGCACTTGAGAAAAATGTGTGTTCTATTGTTTTCGGATGGAATGTCCTATTACTATCAATTAAGTCCATCTTGTTAAATGTATCATTTAAAGCTTGTGTTTCCTTATTTATTTTCATTTTGAATGATCTGTCCATTCGTGAAAGTGGGGTGTTAAAGTCCCCTATTATGAATGTGTTACTGTCGATTTCCCCTTTTATGGCTGTTAGTATTTGCCTTATGTATTGAGGTGCTCCTATGTTGGGAGCATAAATATTTACAATTGTTATATCTTCTTCTTGGGTCAATCCCTTTATCATTATGTAGTGTCCTTCTTTGTCTCTTCTAATAGTCTTTATTTTAAAGTCTATTTTGTCTGATATGAGAATTGCTACTCCAGCTTTCTTTTGGTTTCCATTTGCATGGAATATCTTTTTTCTATCCCCTCACTTGCAATCTGTATGTGTCTCTAGGTCTGAAGTGGGTCTCTTGTAGACAGCATATATATGGGTCTTGTTTTTGTATCCATTCAGCCAGTCTGTGTCTTTTGGTGGGAGCATTTAGTCCATTTACATTTAAAGTAATTATCGATATGTATGTTCCTATTCCCATTTTCTTAATTGTTTGGGGTTTGTTATTGTAGGTCTTTTCCTTCTCTTGTTTTTCTTGTCTGGAGAAGTTCCTTTAGCATTTGTTGTAGTGCTGGTTTGGTGGTGCTGAATGCTTTTAGCTTTTGCTTTTCTGTAAAGGTTTTAATTTCTCCATCAAATCTGAATGAGATCCTTGCTGGGTAGAGTTATCTTGGTTGCAGGTTTTTCTCCTTCATCACTTTAAATATGTCCTGCCAGTCCCTTCTGGTTTGCAGAGTTTCTGCTGGAGGATCAGCTGTTAACCTTATGGGGATTCCCTTGTGTGTTATTTGTTGTTTTTTCCTTGCTGCTTTTATTATGTTTTCTTTGTATTTATTTTTTGACAGTGTGATTAATATGTGTCTTGGTGTATTTCTCCTTGGATTTATCCTGTATGGGACTCTCTGTGCCTTCTGGACTTGATTAATATTTCCTTTCCCATATTAGGGAACTTTTCAACTATAATCTCTTCAAATATTTTCTCAGTCCCTTTTTTTTCTCTTCTTCTTCTGGAACCCCTATAATTCGAATGTTGGTGTGTTTAATATTGTCCCAGAGGTCTCTGAGTCTGTCCTCAGTTCTTTTCATTCTTTTTTCTTTATTCTGATCTGCAGTAGTTATTTCCACTATTTTATCTTCCAGGTCACTTATCCGTTCTTCTGCCTCAATTATTCTGCTATTGATCCCATCTAGAATATTTTTAATTTCATTTATTGTGTTGTTCATCGTTGCTTGTTTCATCTTTATTTCTTCTAGGTCCTTGTTAAATGTTTCTTGCATTTTGTCTATTCTCTTTCCAAGATTTTGGATCATCTTTACGGTCATTATTCTGAATTCTTTTTCAGGTAGACTGCCTATTTCCTCTTCATTTATTCAGTCTGGTGGGTTTTTATCTTGCTCCTTCATCTGCTGTGTGTTTTTCTGTCTTCTCATTTTGCTTATCTTACTGTGTTTGGGGTCTCCTTTTTGCAGGCTGCAGGTTCGTAGTTCCCATTGTTTTTGGTGTCTGTCCCCAGTGACTAAGGTTGGTTCAGTGAGTTGTGTAGGCTTCCTGGTGGAGGGGACTAGTGCCTGTGTTCTGGTGGACGAGTCTGGATCTTGTCTTTCTGGTGGGCAGGTCCACGTCTGGTGGTGTGTTTTGGAGTATCTGTGGACTTATTATGAATTTAGGCAGCCTCTCTGGTAATCGGTGGGGTTCTGTTCCTGTCTTGCTAGTTGTTTGGCATAGGGTGTCCATCACTGTAGCTTGCTGGTCATTGAATGAAGCTGGGTGCTGGTGTTGAGATGGAGATCTCTGGGAGATTTTCGCCATTTGATATTATGTGGAGCTGGGAGGTCTCTTGAGGACCAGTGTCCTGAAGTAGGCTCTCCCACCTTAGAGGCACAGCACTGACTCCTGGCTGCAGCACCTAGAGCCTTTCATCCACACAGCTCAGAATAGAAGGGTGAAAAAGTAGAAAGAAAGAAAGAGAAAAAGAAAGAAGATAAAGTAAAATAAAATAAAGTAAGATAAAATATAATAAAGTTATTACAATTAAAAATAGTTATTAAGAAAAAAGATTTAAACAAAAAAAAGCAAAATAAAAACGGATGGATAGAACCCTAGGACAAATGGTGGAAGCAAAGCTATACGGACAAAATCTCACACAGAAGTCTACACATAGACACTCACAAAAAGAGGAAAAGGGGAAAAAAATAATCTTGCTCTCAAAGTCCACCTCCTCATTTTGGGATGATTCGCTGTCTATTCATGTATTCCGCAGATGCAGGGTACATCAAGTTGATTGTGGAACTTTAATCCACTGCTTCTGAGGCTGCTGGGAGAGATTTCCCTTTCTCTTCTTTGTTCTCACAGCTCCCAGGGGCTCAGCTTTGGATTTGGCCCTGCGTCTGCATGTAGGTCACTGGAGGGCGTCTGTTCTTCACTCAAACAGGATGGGGTTAAAGGAGCCGCTGATTCGGGGGCTCTGGCTCACTCAGGCTGGGGGGAGGGAGGGGCACGGAGTGCAGGGCCAGCCTGTGGTGGCAGAGGCTGGCGTGACGTTGCACCAGCCTGAGGCATGCCATGCGTTTTCCTGGGGGAGTTGTCCCTGGATCCCAGGACCCTGGCAGTGGCGGGCTGCACAGGCTCCCCGGAAGCGGGGTGTGGACAGTGACCTGTGCTCGCACACAGGCTTCTTGGTGGCAGCAGCAGCAACCTTAGCGTCTCATGCCCATCTCTGTGGTTTGCACTTTTAGCCGTGGCTCGCGCCCGTCGCTGGAACTCCTTTAAGCAGCGCTCTTAATCCCCTCTCCTAACGCACCAGGAAACAAAGAGGGAAGAAAAAGTCTCTTGCCTCTTCGGCAGGTCCAGACTCTTCCCCGGACTCTGTCCCGGCTAGCCGTGGTGCACTAACCCCCTGCAGGCTGTGTTCACGCCGCCAACCCCAGTCGTCTCCCTGTGCTCCGACCGAGCCCGTGAATGGGTTTCCTGGTGTGTGGAAACCTTTCCTCCTTCACAGCTCCCTCCCACTGGTGCAGGTCCCGTCCCTATCCTTTTGTCTCTGTTTATTCTTTTTTCTTTTGCCCTATCCAGGTACGTGGGGAGTTTCTTGCCTTTTGGGAGGTCTGAGGTGTTCTGCCAGCGTTCAGTAGGTGTTCTGTAGGAGTTGTTCCACGTGTAGATGTATTTCTGGTGTATCTGTGGGAAGGAAGGTGATCTCTGTGTCTTACTCTTCCACCATCTTCAAATTTTAAAACTTTTGTGTATCAAGACATTTTCAAAAAAAATGAAACGACAACCGTCATCTTTCATCGAAACTGCACTTGGGTTGATGGCTACAAAGTCTTTAGTGTCAGCCACAGCCACACTGGGAAGAGAGAGGAGAGCAGGAGAAGAGAGGCCACCTGAATCCCATGCCATCACCCCTGCTCCCGGCCACACGACCCGCGGCTGCGCCCACTACCCCTAGCAGTAGCATCTGCGGGCTCGCGGGAGTGGCTCGCTGAGCGGTGATGCAGGACGGACGCCTCTTCCAGTGTGGGGGTGGCAACCAGGTAGGGGGCGGGGTGGGAAGGGCAGCAGGTGAGGGGACTGGTATCGGGTGGCCCGTCGGCTCGTTGCAGCAGTCAGTCTGAGGTCTTTTGCCAGCGTTCAGTAGGTGTTTTCTAGGAGTTGTTCCACGTGTAGATGTATTTCTGGTGTATCTGTGGGGAGGAAGGTTATCTCTGCGTCTTAATCTTCCGCCATCTTCCCCCTCGGAGTTTTATTTTTGAGAAATATATATTTAAATTTTTTAGTACTAGACTATTCACGTTACAAATTTTTTCTTGAGTGAGTTTTGGTAATTTTTGTATCTTTCAAGAAATTGTCCATTTCATCTTGTTATCAAATATATTATCATAAAGTTGTTTATATTTTTCCTTATTAATCTCTTAATGCCTGTATGTAGTGCTACGTACACTTTCCTTCCTGGTATTGGTAAGCTATATTTTTCTTGATCAGTCTGCCTAGAGTCTCATCAATTTCATTAATCTTTAAAGAATATTTTGGTTTTATTTACTTTTCTCTTTGGTGTTCTTTTCTGTTTCGTTCGTTTTGGTTCTGACCTGTATTATTTCCTTTTTTCTGCTTGCTTTCAGATTAATTTGCTCTTCTCTTTTCAGTTGATTGTATTAGAAACCAATGTCATTTTTTGAGACCCTTCTTATTTTATAATTATAAGCATTTACTTCTACAAATTTGATTTTAAACTTTGCTTTAGCTGTGTTGCACAAATTTTGATGTTATGTTTTCATTTCCACTCAGTGCAGAATATTGTCTCATTTGTGGTTTCTTTCTTTCTTTCTTTTTTTTTTTTTAACATCTATATTGGAGTATAATTGCTTTATAATGTTGTGTTAGTTTCTGCTGTATAACAGAGTGAATCAGCTATACATATACATATATCCCCATATCCCCTCCCTCTTGTGTCTCCCTCCCACCCTCCCTATTCCTACCCCTCTAGGTGGTCACAAAGCATGGAGCTAATCTCCCTGTGCTATGCGACTGCTTCCCACTAGCTATCTATTTTACATTTGGTATTGTATATATGTCAATGCTACTCTTTCACTTTGTCCCAGCTTACCTTTTCCCCTCCCCGTGTCCTCAAGTCCATTCTCTACTTCTGTGTCTTTATTCCTGTCCTGCTCCTAGGTTCTTCAGAACATTTTTTTTTTTTTTTAGATTCCATATATGTGTGTTAACATATGGTATTTGTTTTTCTCTTTCTGACTTACTTCACTCTGTCTGACAGACTCTAGGTCCATCCACCTCACTACCAATAACTCAGTTTCGTTTCTTTTTATGGCTGAGTAATATTCCATTGTATATATGTGCCACATCTTCTTTATTCATTCATCTGTCGATGGACACTTGTGGTTTCTTTTAACCATATTCCACGTAGAAATGTGTTGCTTACTTTGTGATTACCTGAGGATTTTCCATACATATTATTATTTATACGTATAGTTCATTTTTTAATGATCAGTTTATTTTGTATGATTTCAGTTATTTTAAGTTTGTAGAGGTTTGATCTGTGAGATCATGGTCTCTCTTACTGAATGCTTCGTGTCGTCTTGAAAATATTGTGCTCTCTGCTATTGTTGAGTTGAATGTTCTTTAAATGTGAATTAGTTATTTGACTATCTGGTAAAATTCCTTGTTTTGAAGTATATGTTTTTCCTGATATTTATATAGCCAATACAATTTTCATTATTCTTTTCATGATGTGTCATTTTCCATTGTTTTACTTTTACATAGCATAAAATTGGGTATGGCTTTGTTATCCAAATTGACAATCTCTACCTCTTATTAAGAGTGTTTAGACAAATTACATTTAAAGAAATTATTAATATGTTAGGATTGATATGTCATGTTGATATGATAGCAAATATTGATACATTTATGTCTCTCTTCTTACTTTTTGTTTTCAATTTATCCCATCTATTCTTTGTTCTAATTTTCTCTTTTCATGCCTCCTTAGAATTAAATGTTTTTATTTTTTCCATTTTATCTCCACTAATAGCTTAATAATTATACCTCTTTTAACTTTTTTTAAAATTTCTGTCTCTTGTAGTTATTTTTTTCATTAGATTTTGGACATTTATGCAAAAGAAGAGAAGAGACTAAGATAGATAATATGCGCTCTTAGAAATCTGTGTGCCCTGTTTCTGGCAGGTTTTGTGGGGGATTAAGGCAATAGTGTTTTTAGTTCCTCTGGCCCTGAACCCTACCAAAGGGGCTTATTTTCAGCATTTTTCTTCCTTCTCACACAGCAGCCAAACTACCATTTTTAGATGAGGAGTCTTGCTCAGGGAGTCTTGAACACAAGCAAATTACTTGATTCTCTTCCAGTGGTGATAGCACCCTGCTTTGTATTTGTGTAGGGTGCTTTAAACAAGAGGCTTTCTATCCTTCCACCAACAGCAGCCAACCTTTGCCTGAGATAGGAAAAAGGGCTGTTTTCCTCTTCTTCCCTAAGAAACAGACAGCTTCTGTTTTATCCCATCTCCATTGGACAGCTCAACTATTTCTAGGAAAGTTTCTTGCCCTGTACCTAGAGAAAGAGAGCTTTGGCTTAATATGAGAGAATAGTCCCAGTCACTTCTGGGTTTCACGTCTATTCCACAGCAGCAGCTAGTAAATCATCCCCTGTAGGCTTTCATTGCTAAGGAAGGCTTTCTCAGCTATCGTTTATTGCCTCCACCCTTTCTCCTTATGCCTGGTGAGGGTTTATGCGAAAAATTTGGCAGGTGGCTGGGGACTCCTTTTGTTTCTGGGACTTTCAGAGATATTTAATGTGACATACTAGTTCATATTCTGCTTTTATGTTTTTGTTAACATTTCAGTAATTTATGTTTTCTTACCCATTTTAATGGGTGCTACTTCTCTATCTTGTACTTTGTCAAGACAAAACTGTTTGCATGTCCTATTTTTCCTTGTAGGAGTTTGTCACCCTTCGAAATTCAATTTACCTCACTGCCTTGAGACCTCAGCTTACTGATGGGCTCAAAAAAAAATAAAACCCTCTTGTTTTGTGTATTTTTAGCTTTTATTATTGTTGGACAGGAGCAATGGTCTCTTGTGGTTTTCTATATTCTCAGCAGAGGCAAAACTCTGGATGGGTCTTTAAGCATAATTTTTCAATGAAAAAAATGGAAACTATAATGAGATAAATAACATGATGTCATTTAAGTAAATTAAAACATTTGCAAATTATACATCTCATGTTTTGTAAAAGCATATTAAAATAAACAGAAACACATTGAATACATTACAGTTATTGCCTGGGGATGAAGGAAGGAGAAGTGAGATATAGTGATATAAGTGAATGAATTAGAGAATGAATGAATAGAGCAAGAGAGGATAATTTCATTAAACAAGGTTGATTTTGTGAAATAAACTGAGGAGTCTGCTAAACTCAGCCCCCTGTACCTGAGACCCAGAAGGTATTAATAAACAATCAAACACAAAACAAATCGGATAATCTAGCATTATCTTATTCTATTTATATTGTAATAGGGTGCTACAGTATGTGCATATCATTTTTGTACATGTCAGACTTGTTTTCATTTTAATATTATTAAATATCTTGTTAAATATATAATTTGAATTATTGAAAATATTTGTGACTATATGTATCTCATTGGCAGATGAAGTACAATGTCTGATTAACATAATAGAACACAAGAATTACTGTAATTGGGGGAAAAGAGTAAAACAGAATAATGAAAACATACATCATGGAGGACATATTGTATTTACTGATTTATTGCTAAATTATTTTCTAGAAATAATTATAGTTCTGTTTGTCCATTTGAGATAAAGGTGATAGACAGTGATTTATATAGGCTATGAACCATTTGGAGTACCTTGGGTCAGCTATTTTGCCAATTTTGAGCCTTCGTTTTTTTCATTAGACTCATGAGTTTAGACTTTAAGGTCACTCCCAAATAATATGATAATATAAGGAAGACCCAGAAGGAGAATGCCTGGCTGGACCTCAAGCAGTTTGGTTAAGATACCAGGAGAGTACAACCTAGGGCAGGATACTTTGATAAGGGAAAAAGAAGTTTTTGTAAGCTAAGATTCATTGAGGTAGTTTGTTTATCTATTTATTTATTAATTTAAAACTTTTTTATTGAAGTATAGTTGATTTACAATGTTGTGCTAATTTCTGCTGCACAGCAAAGTGACTCAGTTTAAAGAATTCAAACCAAAGAATAATAAAAGAACAAGGAGAACTTTTCACTGATGGATTCTATAGATAAAGCCTTGATAGCATTGAATAAAATCTTAATTCCACTCTCTTGTGCCTGGACATATACCTCTGTATGAGTCTTGATGGTTCTGTAGACTTAGAAAACTGGGACTTTTACCCCAAGATCATGATGAGTATTCTAAATGGATTTAGATTTCCTTCAACTTAGCTTGGTTTTCTACCAAAGACAGAGCCTGAACTAAGGATTTGCATATAGGTGGTTTATTTGGAAAGAGATGGGAGATCAATCTAGGGCACATCATTGAGGTGCCAGTGAGAGTAAAGAGGGAAAGACAGAGTCTACACAAGGGATTGCTCACTGGAAGTGGCCACTGAAATTTGATCTCATGGAGACCTTCTGAGGAGTAAACAGAATATTTCTCAAATTGTCCACAAGAGATTTCCAAGAAAAAGCAACTTGTCACCCACCCCCCCTTTTTTTTTTTTGAGAGCTTCCCTGAGTGGGTGAGTAAGTAATGTCTGGTATTTCTGAGCTGTGCATGTGTGCACGTCACTCTGTCTCTCACCACTGCCTCATATCATGGCATTGGAAAAGCCCTGAAAGAAAACAAAAATTACATGGAGTATGTTTGAGCTAACGTAACGTCAACAAAACCTAAATCAAATCCTGCAGGAACCTAGTCAAAAAATCAGGCAGCCCTGAGAGGATGCAGGGTAGAGTCCAAGAGGTTCTGATACACTCTCTGGACTTCTGAAGCTTTGGCATAGCAAGTAGCTGGTTGAATTCCCTCCATCCAGGATTTGATAAATAGACAGTTCTCCTGTATGATCCGTAGGGAGATTTACTTCTTATTTTCTCCTGGTTAAACTCAAAACTGAAGTTTAGTCTCGGAAGCATTGGCCTAATCTCTGTCTAATTTTTCAGTAAGTTCAAGGTTCTGTACAGGGGTGTTAGGATGGGACATTTTTCTAATATGCTGTATTTCTATTTCATGGAAAAACTAATACAGTTTTAAGTGTGGTGTTTAGATAGGGCACTAATAATTCTCGGAGGTAAGCATTCTTTGAAATAAGAAACACTAGTTTTATTCATATACTCTTGAAAAATCACTTTCCCCTGCTGTTTTCTTTGCTCTCCTTGCCTTTGAATAGCCTTCCAAGTGCTAGAGTTGCATCACTAAAGCTTCATTTCTCAAAATTCCAATAAACCCAAATCCGTATTATCCTCATAGTAGATACTCAGTGTGCTGGTTTTCGACTGATCATAATAAGGATTTTGAAATTTCAAGTTACGTTGTTTCCACCTCCCAACACAAAAGCGAAGTAAAGCAGTGGAAGCATTTATTTCCTCTGCAATAATGGTATCTCTTGTCAATAGTATTAGTTGTCAAAAATGCTTTCCACCTCCAAGTGAAATACAAATAAGGAAAGAAAAATACTGAAGTTTCCACCAAAGGACTTCTTTAAATTAGTGTTTTACTTATTTTGGTATGTTTAGAAAAGTGAAGCAAGAAAGGTCATTTAGAAAGGATAATAGGATGTAATATTCAACAAAAGAGGTTTAAGCAAAAACTTTTAAGAAAAATGTAATACATTTAGTATCGATAAAAGAGAAGTCAGTGGGTGATTATGAGGAGATTGGAGGTAAAATAGTAGGAGAAAAAGGTGGAGGAAGCCAGCTGAGAGGTTAGACTTGGATCAAAGAACTGCAAAAAATGGACGAATCTTGGTGAAAACCTCAAGAACATTTTGAATAGTAAAAGAAAAACCATCACAATCCCAACTTCTAACTCAGGATTTAAAATATTTGAAACTTCTAATGCACAATATTAAAAATAGTAAATGCAGTGTCCTTTTAGTATAGCTTTATGTTTCACATGGGCCTTTTATTGTTATAAACATCTTTTTCTTTCTTTCATAATTATTTACTCTACCCAGTTTACTCTCAGTATGAAGTCAAATATCATTTCATTACTTTATGTTAGACCTTTATAAAAAGATTATGCAATGAACTAATCAACAAAAGGTAAAGCTGACATTTAAATAGCAATGCACCTTTTGGCATTATCTACTGTGAAATTCAAAGAAATAAAAGATTCACCCAGTGCTTGCCTCCCACTGTCCTTACCCAGGCTCACTGGATACAAAAATCCAACTCAGAAAGTTGACACTGCCAAGGTTGAATTTCACATCCTTTGACATTTTACACATGTAAGTGTCCAACATACCAGTGATTTTTTTCTAATCCAAACTACTTCTAGGTTGCTCCTTTGAAAATCAGGTATGCATTTTCCTATTTAAACAATATTATAAACTAAAAAGAGTCCCAGATACACCCATCAGAGTGCTTTTGGTGTACATTTAGCATAGCTAGGCTATCAGTTGGGGACCATCTTTCTGCTGAGTTTTGACTGGCTTTGGCAATAGCATGAGAAGAGACATGAAGTCAAACAGAAAACAGAGGAAGAGAGATTCTCCTTGTTAGGGGTTCATGGTTGATCATGGGGACAATGTTGAAATAAGGGACTGGAAATGATGATGAAGCTTCTCTCATGACTTTTCCGTTCCATGTCCATGGCCTGCTTTCACTCCCTGGCATCTCCCAAGGTTCCACAAGGCCCTCAAGTAGGTGTTAAGAAGGAAACCATCTAATTCAGTCTAACTGATTTTGCCTGTCGTATTACCTCTTTAATTTTCTCAAAGGGTTAAAAAGGAATACTTATTAATCAAAAGATCTGTAACTGACTGCATTGAAAGACGTGTAACAGAAGTGCAAGTGTTCTGTGGCATGAGGGCAGACCCTGTCAGGCAGCTATGCATGTTGCCAGGCGTGACAGGCTATTAGCAGTCCTCAGTTCAAATCCAGTTACTTCTGACCTGCATGAATTTTGCTCCTTGACAAACCTCTCCTTCTCCTTGAGAGTGAAGTTCAAACGTCACCTCATCTAGCACAATATCAACAGCCTCTGAGCTCCTCGAGCACTTAGCTGTAATTTGATTAAACCAGAACTTTTTATATTTAATAAAGGGGGATGAGGAGAAAGGAAGGGGAGGGAGAAGACAAACGGGGGAAGGATGAAGAGAAGGAGAAGAATAGGAAGAGAAAAAAGTTTTCTCCTCTTCTCTCTGTCTTTGCCCCCATGAACTATAATTCATATCTAATAATACTATTAATACTTAATCATTACTTATAATAAGTTTTGCCTTTTCAAAAACTAGTTATATTTAATATTTAGAAAATGCAAAGTTTTAAAATATTAACTTTAACCTGTACATATTTTTTATTAAATAAAGAAACAAAATAATTCCCTAAAACAAAGTCCCCTCTAGGATCCTATTCTGTTTATACTTTGCATCCTATTTACCTCTTTTCTTAGAGTGTCATATACTATCTGTGACCTAATTTGTAGTTTATGGAAGAAGTGGCTAAAACATAGTTTGAGCAGAGGCCTTTCCAGAATTCCCACTCCTTAAATTACCCTGAACAGTCAGATAGTTGATGAGAACAAGTAATTGAAGTTACGTTTAACAGCATAGAATCACATTTTTGACTATTAAAAAAATCATTTCTTCCCTCCCCTCTTCCATTCTACCACATTTCCGCTAATGTCAGTATTATGTCATGAAGCAGGCTAAACAAAGGTCAGATTCAGGAAATGTGGACAGAGGGAGTACACTGATTGTAAATTGTGTCTCATGAATTATATTCTGTGTGCGTGTATACATAATGCATTATCCTAAAGACATCTTATTGTTGGATTTGATTGAGCATTCACTTTACCATGTATGTAGCGTTTACTTATGCCAGAAATGGACATTCTGGCTTACATAATACTGAAATAGCATTTCTGAAAGGAATTCTATCGTACTTGCCACAAATTTAAAAAGTCCTTTGCACAAATTATTGGAATTATTTATTTATCATCTCCCATAGTAGACCATGAACTTCTAGGGGGCAGGAGTAATTCTTATCATCCTTGCACTTTGCAGTACTGATCAAAGTTCTTAACGTAAGACAGGAGTTCAATAAATATTGAATGACTGAATGGAAATTTTCCAAATGTTCTGCTTTCTTTAGAATATTTTCATCCCTTACTTTTGACTTCACAGGTCCTCTTCTAATTACGATTAAATTATTAACTCAATTAAACAGAAGCTCCCTTGGGGCTACTGGAAGGAACTGTACTCTAGAACTGTGAGGTCAGCAAGAGCAACGGCTTGTGAAATAATTGTGATGGGAAGTTTCTCTGTGCCTCTGAACCTCATTTTTTTTTTTTTTTTTTTGCGGTACGCGGGCCTCTCACTGTTGTGGCCTCTCCCGCTGCGGAGCACAGGCTCCGGACTCACAGGCTCAGCGGCCATGGCTCACGGGCCCAGCAGCTCCACAGCATGTGGGATCTTCCCGGACTGGGGCACGAACCCACGTCCCCTGCATCGGCAGGCGTACTCTCAACCACTGCACCACCAGGGAAGCCCTGAACCTCATTTTTTATTTAGCAGACTTGTTCCTAAATGGATATGTTGTGATTTTTGTGATACTTATCTTAATTGCTTCAAGGGAACTAAAAGAATTCCTAACAGATACTCTTTATACAAAGCAAAGAATCACATCTCCATCCATAGTCTGCTTTTTACAATTTATCTATATTGTGGGGTTCTATTTTTATATCAAAGTGTCTTATCTCTAGATACATTTATTGCTCAATTAGAACTTTGATAAAATATTTCCCTACTATTCTTAAAACTCTAAATTACAAATACATAAGGATTTAAAATGGAGCTTGGTAAACTTAAAAAAAAAATTCACTGTTGATTTACCTTGATCTTTGCATCTTCTCATAAAACATAGCACAATATATAGCTGAACAGAAAAGATAGGTAACCACAAAAAGGAATTTTTTGGTTTAGGATTCAAGAGAGAAGTATGCTGGTGTTCTGGAGTCCATTGGATCCTCTGGACTGGCCACAGGCAACTCTCTCCCCTTGCCAGAGATGAACCTCATTGCTCCTGCAGTTTGTACAAAGACCTCAGCTGAGGCTGTTAACTCAGAAAATGGCATTCATTTTCTGAATGAATGCCATTCAGAGCCCTCCCCTACCATCTTCATTGCCTCTAGGTGGATAACCAGAGTCAACTTTCAGCATAACCAGGAACGTATAGTCTGTGGCCTGGTGGAAATAAATCACACACAGAAGGAACTGCAGGAGTCGGTTACTGCACGCTAACAGCACCTAAGGGAACGTGTGTGGGAGGGGTGCAATGGAATGCTGATTTATGCAGTACTTCTCGTGTGTAGTCTGGGACCAGTAGCATCAGAATCACCTACAAAGTTGTTAGAAATGAGAAGTATTTGGCCCACCCCAGACCTATAGAATCAGAAACTCTAGGAGTGGCGCCCAGCGATCTGTGTTCTAACAAGCCCTCCTGGTGCTTCTGATGCCTGCAACAATTTGAGAACCCAAACTGGGAACCCAAATCCCACTTCACATCCTCTTAGCTTCACTATGGCTTGTTCCAGCCACTTCTTGTTGCCAGCTGCTCTGCTCTGCATGGGCTGCAACAGTCTTGCCACAGCTATATCCTGACAGTGCCTTGCCTCATGCCTGTGTCCTGCAACTCTTGCCTCCTGTCCTAGGGTTAACTTTTGGATCCCAAAGGCACAAAAAGTACAGGATTCATCTCAATGCCGGGGCATATGCAGTCTGAAAGCCTGGGGAATTCCCAGCTTCCCTAAGGATACATTTTTGACAAATGGGAGATAGAAACTGGGAATATATTCTTCGCACTTCCTCCCTCTGGATAGACCCTTTTGAGATGAAGTTTGTATGGTTTCTTAGAGAGCAGATCTATGAGGTGAAGAAATCAGTAGCAATCAACATGATAACATGTTCTTGGAATTTACCCTACATTGTTACTCTCCCTCACACCCCTGTCCTTCAGGTAAGCTCTCTGGGATCGTATTTCCTCAAACAGTGGTCACACATAAGCCTTTGCCTCAGACTCTAATTTCTGGGGAATTGGGCTAAGAAAAAAGACACCCAGGACCTGAGATTCACTGCAGTATCATTGCTGCAGGTCTGATGCATACTTGCTATAGAAAATGATATGCAAAATTAATGTTTCTATAATAGAATATTACTGTGAAATTTTTGTTACATTTAACATAGTAAATCATAAAGCAAATGCCTGATAGCAAACTAAGATATCAGATGTATGCACTTAATTTCCTATTTGTTATTGTTGGACAATTCTAGTAAATACTCAAAGGTTAACATGCTATTTTCTCCTTTTGCTCTGCATCCCCACAAAACTGAACAGAGCTATGAATTCTTCAGTAGAATCATAAGCTTCTGTACACCATTTGGGAATAAGGAGCATATCCCTTCAGCATTGGACTTACGATGCAGCCTGATTTTTATGCTTTTTGTTTGTTTGTTTTGGATTTCCTTTGTTAAGAATTATTCACTTTGCAAACAAGGTAATGAAAGAGAGTATGCATTTTCATTTCTTCTTGGGACTCAGCAAATCTTTACAGAAATTAAGTTCCAGTGTGACCCAGTGCCCCAGAGGACAAAGATGCATGTAGAGAGACATGCTAATAATTGAGGAAATCTACGTGGGGGGCAGGAATGATCAACTACTTATCTGTTGTCTGAAAAAGTCATTGGACTTCCTTAAGTGCCTAAATGACTATAAGAGAATGGCCCCGGCTCTGAGAACATATTTCTGAGACTAGGCCAACTTTTGTGTTAGTATTTGGAAGATGATTTGAAAAATTCCCTGAAGTGACATATCCCCTTAACTTGCTCACCAGGGTATCTTAAAATTCCTGTTAGGGGGTCCTTTTTAAAAAGTTTTTCTTTGAGCTTTACTGAGCTATAATTGACATGTAACATTGTGTAAGTTTAAAGTGTACAATGTGTTGATTTGATATACTTATGTATTGCAGAATGATCACCACCATAGGTAACACTTCCAGCAGGTCATATAACGACCATTTCCCTTTTGTAGGGAGAACATTTAAGATCTACTCCCTTAGCAACTTTCAGGTATATAATACAGTATTAACTATAATCACCACGCTGTACATCACATCTCCCAAGCTTACTCATCTTATAGCCGATAGTTCGTACTCTTTGAGCAATACCTCCCCATTTCCCCCAATTCCTAGGCCCCTGGGAACCAACATTCTAGGCTCCATTTCCATGAGTTTGGCTTTTTTAGACATATAAGCGATATCGTACAGCACTTGTCTTTCTCTTTCTGACTTACTTTACTTAGATGTTGTCCCAAATGGGAGGACTTTTTTCTTTCTCGTGGTTGTATGATATCCCATTGTATATGTATACACTGTAACTTCTTTAGTCGTTTATCCATTGACAGACATTTAGGTAGTTTACACATCTTGGCTGTTGTGAATAATGCTGGAATGAACATGGGAGTACAGTTACCTCTTTGAGATCCTGTTTTCATTTCCATTGCATGTATACCGAGAAGTGTGGTTGCAGGATCATATAGTAGTTCTATTTTTAATATCTGAGATGATGTTTTCCATTACTGGCTGTAACCAATTTACATTTTCACCAGTAGAGCACAAGAATAGTTATCCCTTTCTTGAACACAAGCTCTGGTTTCCAGGAATATTAATTTTCATTACACTCAGGAAAAGTAATGCAGCTATTACTACTATATTATGAATTTGCTTACAAATTAAGAGATACAAAAACCCTAAGGTGATAGGTGAGGTTAGATAAATCTGGAAGGAGAAGGAAGATAAGAAAAAAGTTTTAAGTGACTTTCTTTGACTATTCAAAATGGCCCAAGTACTCAGGTAGAAAAAAGTACTGAAGTAGAAAAAAGAAATTCAGTTCTTTCCACCAAAACCATCCCAAAACTATTTAGCTTAGTGCATCTTCTCTAAGGCCTCTATACTCAGCCAATATTGTGTATTAGGACACACATTAAAATGTTCTTCTTGCTTTCTCAGAATATATCATAATTCAGTATTCATGCCCTCAACCTAAACCTATCTCCTTTTCAGACTTCTGCCTAACTCTGCTATAAGCATTTCTCTGTTGTCAATTCCAACTCCACCCTACAACTTATCTCTGGCTAACCCTCTATCTCTGATATATCAGATCTTCATGAGATCGCTATACACACTTATGAATAAGACTTATTCAAGTGAATATCCATCAGTAATGATGCCCTCACTAACTCACAGCCACATCCCTAAAGTTCATGAAAACAAAGTGGGTAATTGAGTAAACAATAGAGGTGTATACTAAGAAAGGGCAATGGGTAGAGAAATAAAAGATAAAAATTCATCAGTTGATTATGAAAATGCGACAGACTAAAAACAATACAAATGCCATTTATTTTGTTTTCTTAAAAAATCCTACTATATTATACACATTTCCCTGGGTTTTCATAGACCACTTTTAATGATAATTTTTACTAGTTTTAAAATATCCATCTAACTTACATATACTATACTTGTTTTAAACTGCTGTTTATATTTTCTCCAGTTTCTTAAAGTTAAAAGTTACTGCAATGAAAATCTGGCTCTGCATAAAGTAGTCTTCTTGTGTGGAATTATGGTATTAGGATACATAGTCCCGAAGGTAGAATTGCTGAGTCAAATTGGATTAACATGTTGTCTTGTGCCACATGTTGTTTATTGCAAAGCAAACATCTGTGTTCAGTTATTAGTTTCACCACAATCTAACAAGCTTTGAATGTTCTTACTTAAGCAAAAATTGTTTTCTCCATAGACGGAGAATACAGTGGTGTCCTAGGAAATGTTTATTTTCTACTTCTTTAATAACTGACAAAAGTGTACATTTCCCATGATCATATAATTTTTTATATAAATTATTTGTTCATATATTTGCCTTATTTAAAATAAAGAGCAAGACCCCATTAAGTAATTTTTAACAAACACTTTGAAAATCTTGTTGGATGCAAATATTTTCCAAACATGTTACTTTTATATTAGTTGCTGTCATGTACACAGAATTATCATTATCTTGTATGTATTGATCTATCAATTTTTTTGAATCTCTTTTCTTCCCCAGTTCCAAAAGTTGGCATGCCCATGGTACGAATTCTGTGTTTATTATCTCTTCGACATCTATTCTCATTCATAAGTGGCTTCATTTGTCTCATACTCCTTTGGCTTTAAATAGCATTTATATGTAGGCAATTCCTAAATCTTTTTGCCCTACTTCTGTTTTTCCCCTAAATTTCACATACATGTCCACCTGAGTTTAATCCCGTCCCCCCTGGTTCAACTCTTGACCCCTAAAATATGCAGCCAGATAGCAGACTCAAGCCTTTTCTTTGCATAGGTCAGATCACATGATTCATCTATGAGAAAGAATCCACTGGCTTCTCATCTCACATGGAATGCAATCCAAACTTCTTGCCCTGACCATCAAGGCTCTGGATGGCTATACATTAGAGGTCCACATTTACCTTTTAATTCATACCACTCTAGTCTTTGTTTACTTCTCTGTATTCACATTGCATATTTTTCTGTCCTCAAACAACCTAAGCTCGTGCCTACCCCAAGCATGATTTTTTCTCTTTCTGGTCTCTGAGTGGAATGTTTGTTCATGTTCCTTTTTTCTTGAGGTATAGATGATTTACAATATTATATTAGTTTCAGATGTACAATATAGTGACTCAATATTTTTACAGATTATAATCCATTTAAATTTACTACAACACAATGGCTATATTTCCACGTACTTTACAATATATCCGTGTTCCTTATCTGTTTTATACATAGTAGTTTGTATCTCTTAATCCCATACTCTTATCTTGAACCTCACCCTTTCCCTTACTTTACTGGTAACTGCTAGTTTGTTCTATCTGTGAGGCTGTTTCAGTTTTGCTATATTCATTCATTTTGAAAAACATTTTAGATTCCACATATATGCAATAACATAGAGTGTTTGCCTTTTTCTCTCTGACATTTCGCTAAGCATAATACTCTCTAGGTCCATCTATGTTGTTCCAAATGGCAGAATTTCATTTTTTATGGCTGAGTAATATTCCATTTTGTGTGTGTGTGTGTGTGTGTGTGTGTGTGTGTGTGTGTGTGTGTACATATATATATATATGGCACATATTCTTTATGCATTCATCTTTTGAGGAACACAGGTTCCTCCCATATCTGGGTTATTGTAAATAGTGCTACTGTGAACATTGGGGTGCATGTATCTTTTCAAATTAGTGTTTTCATTTTCTTTGGATATATACCCATGAGTGAAACTGTTGCATCATATGGTAGTTCTGTTTTTAGTTTATTGAGGAACCTCCATACTGTTTTCCGAAGTGGCTGCACCAATCTATATTCCCACCACCAATGTACGAGGGTTCTCTTTTCTCCACATTCTCACCAACATTTGTTATTTATAGACTTTTTGATGATAAAAAATTAAATACAAGTTTAAATGCAAGTTAAAACCACAATAAGCTACCACCTCCCACCATTCTGACCCGTGGAAGGTGGTACCTTATTGTGGTTTTAACTTGCGTTCCCCTGATTAGTGATGGTGAGCATCTTTTCATGTGCCTGTTGGCCATCTGTATGTTTTCTTTGTAAAAATGTATATTCAGAACTTCTGACCATTTTTTAATCAGATAATTTTTTTGATATCGCATTGTATGAACTGTTTATAAATTTAGGATATTAACCCCTTATTGGTCCTATAATTTGAAAATATCCTTTCTCATTCCATACGTTGCCTTTTCATTTTGTCAATGGTTTCCTTTATTATGCAAAAGTTTTAAGTTTAATTAGACCCCATTTGTTTATTTTTTGCTTTTGTTTCTTTTGCTATAGGAGACAGATCCAAAAAAGATTGCCACAATTTATGTCAGAGTGTTCTGCCTATGTTCTCTCCTAGTTCAGGTCTTACATTTAGTTTTTTAATCTATTTGGAGTTTATTTTTGTATGTGGTGTAAGGAAATGTTATGATCTCATCTTTTACATGAGGCTGGTGAATTTTCTGGGCACCAGTTTTTGAAGAGACTGTCTTTTCTGCATTACATATTTTTGTCTTCTTCGCCATGAGCTAATTAACTATAGGTGTGTGTGTGGGTTATTTCTTGACTCTATTCTGTTCTGTTAATCTATGTATCTGTTTTTGTGCCGTGTCAAGCTTTTTTGATGATAGTGGCTTTGTAGTATAGTCTGAAGTCAGGCAGTGTGATACCTCCAGCTTTGTTCTTTTTTTCTCAAGATTGCTTTGGCAGTTTGGAGTGTTTTGTGGTTCTACACAAATTTCAAGATTATTTGTTCTAGTTCTGTGAAAACTTTCATGGGTATTTTGATGGGAATTGCACTGAATCTGTAGATTGCTTTGGGAAGTATGAATATTTTAACAATATTAATTCTTCCAGTCTGTGACCATGGGATACATTTCAATTTCTTTGTCTCATGTTCAAGTTCCTTCATCAATGTATTATTATAGTTTTCCGAGTATAGGTCTTTCACATTCGTGGTTAAATTTATTCCTAGGTATTTTATTATTTTTGATATGATTTTAAATATAATTGCTTTCTTGCTTTCTCTTTCTGTTGGTTCATTATTAGTGTGTAGAAACAGAATAGATTCTGTATATTAATTTTGTATCCTGCATCTTCTATAAATTAATTTCTTAGTTCTAATCATTTTTTGGTGGAGACTTTAGGGTTTTCTGTATACAGTATCCTATCATCTTCAGATAGTGACAGTTTTACATCATCCCTTCCAATTCGGTTGTCTTTTATTTTTTGTCTGACTGCTGTGACTAGGACTTCCAATACTATGTTGAAAAGAAGCGGTGAGAGTGGGTATCTTTGTCTTGTTCCTGAATTTAGCAGGAAGTCTTTCAGGTTTTCACCATTGAGTATTATGCTGGCTATGGGTTTGTCATAAATGGCCTTTATTATGTTGAGGTATGTTCCCTCTATACCAACTTGGATGGGAGTTTTTATCACTAATAGGATGTTGGATTTTGTCAAACGCTTCTTCTCCATCTCTTGAACTGATCTTGTGATTTTTATCATTCCTTATGTTAATGTGGTCTGTCACACTTATTGATTTATGGATATTGAACCATCCTTGTATCCCTGGCATAAATTCCACTTCTTTATGGTGTATGATCCTTTTTATATATTGTTGCATTCAGTTTGCTAATACTTTGTTGAGAATTTTTCATCTATAGTCATCAGAGATATTGGCCTGTAATGTCTTCTTATAGTGTCTTTGTGTGGCTTTGGTATCAAGGTAATGGTGGCCCTATAGAATGAATTTGGGTGTTTTCTGTCTTCTTCCATTTTTCGGACTCATTTGAGAAGGATAGGCATTAGGTCTTTCTTATATGTTTCATAGTGTTCCCCTGTGAAGCCATCCAGTCCTGGACTTCTATTTGCTGAGAGTTTTTATTACAATGCAATTTCACTACTAGTGATTGATCTGTTAAGATTGTCTATTTCTTCCTGATTCAGTCTTGACAGGTTGTATATTTCTAGAATTTTGTCCATTTCTTCTAGGTTGTCCAATTTGTTGGCATATAGCTTTTTGTAGTATTCTCTTATGATTTTTTGTATCTCTGTGGTATTGCTTGTTATTTATTCTCTTTTATTTCTTTTATTTTGTTTGTTTGGGTCCTCTCTCATTTCTTCTTTTTATTTTTGGCGGTACATGGGCCTCTCACTGTTGTGGCCTCTCCCATTGTGGAGCACAGGCTCCGGACGTGCAGGCTCAGCAGCCATGGCTCACAGGCCTAGCCGCTCCGTGGCATGTGGGATCTTCCCAGACTGGGGCACGAACCCGTGTCTCCTGCATTGGCAGGCGGACTCTCAACCACTGCGCCACCAGGGAAGCCCTCTCATTTCTTCTTGATGAGCCTGGCTAACGGTTTGTAAATTTCATTTACTTTTTAAAAAAGATAGCTCTTGGTCTCACTGATCTTTACTACTGCTATTTGGTCTCTATGTCATTTATTTCCTCTCTGATCTGTATTATTTTCTTCCTTCTGATGACTTTGGGCTTGTTGTTCTTCTTTTTCTGATTCCTTTAGATGGTAGGTTAGGTTGTCTATTTGATATTTTTCTTGTTTCTCAATGTAGGTCTGTATTCCTATAAACATCCCTTTTAGTACTAGCTTTGTTGAATCCCATAGATAATGGAAAGTTCTATTTCTGTTTTCATTTTTCTCAAGGTATTTTCTTATTTCCTTTTTGATTTCTTCATTGACCCACTGGTTTTTAGTAGCATGTTATTTAGACTCCACTGTTCGTGCTTTTCCTTTTTTTCTTTTTGTAATGGACTTCTAGTTTCATACTATTGAGGTCATGTAAAATGCTTGATACAATTTCTCTCCTCTTAAAATTTGTTGAGGTTTGTTTTGTGGCCTAGCATGTGACCTGTCTTGGAGACTGTTCCATGTGCCCTTGAAAAGAATGGTTATTCTGCTGGTTTTGGATGGAAAGTCCTGTAGATATTTATTAATTCCAACAGGTCTCATTTAAGACCACTGTTTCCTTACTGATTTTCTGTCTGAATGATCTGTTCATTATGTAAGTGGGGTGCCAAAGTCTCTTACTATTAGTGTATTATTGTCAATTCATCCTTTTATGCCTGTTACTATTTGCTTTATGTATTTAGGTGTTCTTTATTTGGTGTATACACATTAACAAGTGCTTTATGTATTTAGGTGTTCTGTATTCAGTGTATACCCATTAACAAGTGTAGTATTAATTTCTTTATCATTATATAATGACCTATGTTTTCTTTTGTTATGGACTTTGTTTTAAAATCTATTCTGACTCATATTGGTATTGCTACCTCCACTTTCATGTCATTTCCTTTTGCATGAAATATCTTTTTCCATTCCCTCACTTTCAGTCTGTATGTTTTTAGCTTTGGGTTAAGTCTCTATAAGCAGCATATAGGTTTGTCTTGTGTTTTATCCAGTCAGCCACCCTATGTCATTGATTGGAGCATTTAGTCCATTGACATTTCAAGTAATTATTGTTAGATATGTACTTATTGCCATTTTCTTACTTGTTTTCTGGTTTTTACTGTAATTCTTTTCTGTTTATTTTTTCTTCTTTTGTTTCTTCCCTTATGGTTTGATGATTTATTTTAGTGGTATGCTTGGGTTTCTTTCTATCACATGTATTGTATTGTACATGTATTGTAGATTTTTTATTTGGAGTTACTATGTAGATCTACATGTATTGTAGATTTTTTATTTGGAGTTACTATGGATTTTGTATATGTTAACATAACTATGTCTACTCATTTTAAACTGGTAGTCATTTAAGTTGAAACACATTGTAAAAGATTTAAATTTTTTACTCCCCATCCCCACATTTTGTTTTTTGATGTCATATTTATATCTTCCTGTTTATCCCATCACTGTTTACTGTAGTTATAGTTAACTTTACAATTTTTTTGTCTTTTAATATTTGTTCTAGCTTACTTAAGTGTTTGATCTTCAGCCTTTACTATATGTTTTCCTTTACTAGGGTGATTTCTCCTTTCCTATAGATTCTTACTTCTTGTTGTAACCTTTTCTTTTCCACTTAGAGAAGACCCTTTTACATTTCTCTTATGGTAGATTTAGTATTGAAGAACTCTTAGTTTTTGCTTGTCTGAAAAGTTCTTCATCTCTTTTTCAATTCTGAATAATAGTCTTGCTTGATAGAGTATCCTAGTTTGCAGGGGTTTCCCTTTCATCACTTTGAATATATCATGATGCTCCCTTCTGGCCTTCAAAGTTTCTGCAGGAAAATCAGCTGATAGCCTTATGGGGATTCCCTTATTTATGATTATTTTTTCTCTTGCTGCCTTTAGAATTCTCTCTTTATCATTAACTTTTGTCATTTGAATTATGATATGTCTTGGTGTAAGCCTATTTGGGTTAATCTTGTTTGGTACCTTATATACCTCCTGAATCTGAATATCTGTTTTGTTCTTCCGGTTTGGGAAATTTTCATCCATAATTTCATCAAATATATTTTTGAGCCTCTTCTCTCTCTCTTCTCCTTCTAGAACCCCTATAATGACATGTTGGTAGACTTGATATTATTCCAGAGATCTCTTAAACTACTCTCAGTATTTTTTTTCTTTTTTCTGTTCTGATTGGGTAATTTCCATTATTTTGTCTTCCAGATCACTTATGTGTTCTTTTGTATTTTGTATCACTTTGTGTGCTATTAATTCCTTCTAGTGTGTTTTTCATTTCAGTTTTTGTATACTTCAGTTCTGACTGGTTCTTTTTTGTATTTTTTAGTTCCTTTTTAAAATTCTCACTGTGTTATCTTTTTTCCCCCTGGTTCATTTAGCATTCTTAATACTAATGCTTTGAATTCTTTATCTGATATGTTGTTTATATCTGTTTCATTTTTTAGTTTTTCAGGAGTTTTGCTATTTCCATTGAGATCATTTCCTCTGTTTTCTTTTAACTTTCTCTGTCTCTATGAAATTAGATGAAACGGTTACCTATGGTGGTCTTGAAAAGGTTTCCTTGTGTGGGATTATCCCTCTACATTCTGCATGTGTGCACTGCTTTTGGCGGGAGGGCTGGATTTGACTTGAACATAAGTCATGTCTTTCCTCAGAGTGTTCAGGCAGCTATCACCTTGCTGGTATGTGGAGCTGGAGAAGGAGGGGCTAGTGCTGATGCCAGGTTTTAGCCTGGGCTTCTCTGCTCAGTGGCTGTCACCACCCTATCAGCGTCAGGGCAGGTCCCAAGTTGCTGGAGCAGAAGCCCTGAGGTCAAGTCCAAGGTGATTCTTTTCCCTTCAAGTGTGTGCTCTCCTTCCTCCCAGCACCAGCACCTTTGCTCTAGAGGGTAGCAGTGCTGGAACAAGAGGGGCCCCTGTGGACTTTTGGCATGTGTTGAGGCAAGGGTTGTGGAGGTTCTAGGAAGAGGTCAGGGCTGCTTCTGATGTGCTGCCTATACAAAGCACCAGTAACAGCTACCCCACCCTGCTCTCGTACCCCTTAGGGTCTGAGTCTCCTTCTTCATTCACATTGATCTCTTCGCTTGGCCTCTGCCACCACTACCTTGGTGTGGGGCTGCCACACAGGGCAGGTGGAGTCTGTGTGGGCTCTAGGCATGTGTAGGGATGGGGCTGTGTTGGTCCAGATACAGACAGAGTTTGGGGATGCTTCTGGTGCACTGCCTGTGCAAGCGCCAGTAATGGCTGCCCCTGCTCTGCTCAGACGCTGCATTGGGTCTGAGCTACCTCTGTGTCTCACAGCCAAGTTCTTTCTTTGTTTTTAGCAGCCCTTGCTCCAGTGTGGAGCTGCAATGTGAAGTAAGTGGGGCTGGGGTGTTAGCTCAACTTAGGCTGGGTCGCATGCTGGGATGGAGGATGGAAACCTACCTGATTTGGTGTGGGTCTTTCTTGGTTGTACAGGGGTCTTTCTGACAATTTCCACTAGTTTTCATTGAGAATTGTTCCACATGTGAATGTATTTTTGATGTATTCCTGGGGGGAGGTGAGTTCCATGTCCTCCTGTTCTGCTATCTTGATCTTCTCCTGGATGTTTGTCCTTCTCTCTCTCTCTCTCTCTCTCTCTCTCTCTCTCTCTTTTAAGACATTGGTGGGAGAGAGCCTTTGGTGGGTGAGAGCCTTTGGTGGGCAAGGCTGTAGCTGGGATGGGGAGGAGCCCTACTTCCCAAGGTAGGTAGACTCCCCGCTCCAACAAGAAAAGTGACAGACTATGGGAATGTGCAATCATAGCAACCCCTGTGAGGCACTCAGAACCCCAGTGCAGCTCATTTTTTGGTCATTCATGTCGTAGTTCAAATGTAAGTACCTCAATGTCAGTTTTCAAAGAGGTTTTCCGAACCACTCTACCAGAAAATAAAGCTTTCAAGTCACTCTCTATGGAATTTCATGCTATTTTATCTCCATAATAACACTTAATAACATCTAATATCATCCTGGTTTTATTATTTTTAAAATTTTAGTTTATCTGTTGTCTTCCTGTCTTAGTGAAATATAAATTTTAGGGGAATAGCTATTTTTCCTATTCCTGTTTAGTTCAGCATGGTATCTCTGTCATCTTGAATAGAGGGAGTAACTCAATAAGCATTTGTTGAATGAATAATTGACTTAATGAGTTTCTACTGTTATAAATCTGAGAGTCTTGTTTTGTGAGGAATCAGGACATCAGTACATTCTTTTTACCTGCTAGCTTTTTTCCCCATAATTTATTTCTTAATTTAAATTTAAATTTTTTCATAGGTAATTCCTTTACACAGTTCCAAGATTTTAAACTATAAAAGCTGCATATTTATCTATCTATATATACATATATATATCTTTCCCACATCTCTTTTATTGTCTCTTTCTTTAGTTCTCATTTCTATCACTCAGATAGGGAACAACTATTTTTAGCTTCTTGTGAGTGCTTCTGTGTGTGTATACAAATAAATATTCTTATTTTCTACATACAAAGTATGTAACTTTTGCACTACTGAATAAGTACCTCACCTTCAGGAAGTGTTTTCTGTTGCCTTCAAAGAACTGCCACTGCAGGGCCTCTTTTCACTCTCTCCTCTGTTCTTCCTCTTGTGCACCTTCTGCCAGATCTCACCTACTTACACAGTCAATACACATGTATTTGTTATATGCATAGTATATCTCTCTCCTAGTTTCATTGAAATGTTCCTGATAATTTAGTTCATTGAAAGAGCTTTTTTTAGGAACTTGGTCTATCCTGCTATTTACAGACTGTATAGACCTGAATGCCAAAGGGATCTCTGTTGTCTGAGGTCCAGAAATCCTAAATTCAGTAAATACAAGCCAGGTATTTCTTGATGATTCATTAGAAAAACGTTTAGTAGAAAACAGCCTAACTAGAATGCTACAGGACATAGCTTTAAGTTTATTTATTTATCTGGAACTTACTCTCATCCTTAAATCTAACAATGAATAATGTCTTTCCAGTCGCATATTCTTTTTCTTAATATTACAGACATTTTACCAAAGGGTGGCATCTTCTGTTCTTCGCAGAAGACTTCTAAGAGGATTTACTAATGACCCAAATTCTTGATCTATATAGACAAATCAGTGTTTTTCAAAGTAAATTTAGATCAATGGGACACTGACATGCAGATAATGAAATAATATAAAGCATCTTTGTAATTCAAATCGGTAAAATTTGATTTTCTGCTGTGCCCTGTGTCTCGCAAACACAGGCTGTAGCGTTTTCAGTGGTATTGCACTCACAAGAAGTAGATTGTCATGTACTGAAGAATGATCAGAGAAGGAAATACATTTTATTTTGTATGATATTATGGAAAATGGTTTTTTCTACACCTGAGAAATATGTATTTGTTTTACACCTAACTTAGAAAATCAATGAATTAAGATAATTACTCAGAACATTCAGAACAACAAACACCCTCACTGAATAAGAATGATAATTTGAAGACAGAACACTTTGTGGCTAGAGTTATAGGTGAGTCATCCATACTTTGAAATCAGAAGAGAGTTAGAAAATCAGTGAGTATAGTGTGTACATGTATTTTAATTGAATGTTCCACATTTATTGTGCCAATGATTACACTAAAAATTAAATGTAAACTATTATTTGTACATATATAAATCTATAATATTAACTTTATAATCAAATATTTTCTTATTATCATTTAAGAAGTGTCCCATTTTTCTATTGTTTCCATATTTTTTCTCATAATAAACACTAGAATATTTTCTATTATATAATACTTAGAATCAGATAATTCATCAGTGGCTTTGTATTTATACTTACGTATGAATTTATGATATTCTAGGAATTCATGATTCTTTAAGAAACAATAAAACTGCAATGCAAAGGTGGAAAAGTTGAAAGCACCCACTCTAAAATTCGGTTCAGGCATCCTGGACTTTCTGTCAAGGTGTGTTTCCTTTTAGACTAACACAAAGGACCTGCCTAAACTTGTCTCTGCTCCCTCTTTAAGTTTAATGATTTATAAGAGTCAGGTTTGTTTTTTTCAATCCCAGCAAAGGTTTACAAAGTTGTTTTTTTTTTTAATTGCACTACTTATATCAATTAGGTATGGCTCCCAAAAATAGTCATTACATTTACTTTATAAGACATATGATTAAATTTTATCCTAGAGGCAAATGTTTTATATTTCTACCCTCAAACATATTCCTATAATTATTTATTCTTAGTCTTTTATTACTTCATGTTCTGCATACAAGTATAGCTAGTTAGTCATCTCCACTCCTGAGGTTCATTGTTTCCCAAATCCATAAAATTGGATTAACTCCTAAAATGTGCAATGTTTAGTTTCTTTTATCACATAAACACTAGAAGATCATTCATATTATCATATTATCTCTAACAATTTTCACATCATTTTTTAAAAGTTAAAACAAGGCACCTAATGATTTTTTGAAAATTAAGAAAAAATGTCTTTGACTTGTTGAAAGCTTCATATATTTCCTCTGAAAAGCTTTGTCACCCAAAGCTAGCTTTAGGCATGGGAGTATTTATCCAGTGGCAACATGACTCTAAACATCTCTCACTGCCCTCCTTGCCAACTCCCTATCCCGTTTATTGGTAAGAGTCACGGTTTTGCTATGAAATATTCATGTGTGGAATGTCAGGCTGCTTCATCCTGTCAAGTAAGTGGATGACAGTTAGCCTGGAAGGCAGCTGTGCATGTAAATTAATCAACCTTACTTTATCTGCCCAAGTACATCTTCTGTTTCTTTGGGACTGAAAAAATCCAGTTATTTCCCAATGCACTGTGCAGTGAATTTAGACCTAGGAGATTTTGTAGATTTGTCTGTTTTCTTCTCCAGTCTAGCAGGACAGTTGACATTATTGTCCTGTTGAACACTTTGTGAAACCATTTATGGATCAAGAAAAGTGATGTAATTGGCTTTTCTTACAAAAATTCTGGAAGGGTTTTGTTAGGTTCTCAGGAACACAAAAACACACAGTGAACCTCATTGGCTCCCCATTGCCTTGTGCTCTAGATTGTCAAACCCTGATCCTTGAAAAGCTGCAGCAGAATCATCTTCCCAATTAGAAGATTGAGGTTGAGGCCAAGCAAGCTATTTTGCACATGAATTTTTATTGAACATTTTAAGTCCAAACACCTTACCTGACCTCTTTACGGTCTGGTTCTAACTGATATTCTGCTGTTCCTGTTTGATTACTTTACCTTCCAGGCACCCTAAACTTTTCACCTTCTTTGGCATGCCATCCTCTCTTTCTCCTCCGTGCTTTTGTGGTTTTCTCTGCCTAGCCTACCCACTGCCTTATGTGTTTGAAAAACTCTTACTCATTCTCTAAAACCCATTTCAAATATTGTGATCCCAAGTAGAGTCTGCAACTCCATCTTCTATGCACCTACAGCTCTTTGTATTTCTAGCATCACATTTTAGTGCATTAGGCTAAAATTAAGTATTTCCTAATCCAATTCACTCTTGGATTTTGAATTCTCAAGGACAAGGATCATTTCTCTTTTTTTTAAATCCTTCTATTGTATTTCTTTTCTAACATCATTCATTCAGTTCGCAACAGTCTGCCATACTTAAACTTTGAAAGTACTTTATATATTATACAGAAATGTGAATGCTTTCCATAATATGTAATGTGACATTTGCACACTTCCTTAAATATATCATTTAATTTAGAGTACACTTTTAGAGCTTTCAAAAATTACACATGTAGCAAATCATGAGTTCATAAATTTCAACTTTATTCATTAAAGTATGTTGGACAAAAAATATCCTTTGTAACTCTGAGATACCTGCCAGTCACTTGTTATCACTCCGACTCAGTTTGCAAGTTATTTTGAAGAGGTACATGATCTCTTCAAAAGTTCATTTAAGCTATTGTTTTCTATTCATGAACCTTGACAGGAGCTATCAGAGATCACATTTCATTACCTTTTCTCCAGGTTGAACCAAAACCATTTACTTTTTTATAAGCCTGCAGAGAAGGAGAGTCTATAGCCTGAATCATTTCAGTGATTAATGATGCTCACTACCAAGACAGTTTTATTTATTTTTAATATGGCTCATTCAGTGTAAGTCTATTTTCTTTGGCCTTGTTTTCAGAAAAGATGGAAAACAGAAAATCACCATCCTCTGCTTAACAATCTCCAGACTTAACAGTCTCAGTTTCTTTAGCTTCTGAAATGGCTCCTATATTCCAACTGTTAACCATCTTTGTAGCTCTCCTCTGAACACTGCCCTGACTCCCTTAAATTGTGGACTTCATAATGCTTTTATAGGTGAAGATTCCGTACTTTTTTTGGAATTTCTTGTGAACAAAACTGCATTTGTCTATAGTAGAGCTTTAGAATCACATATTTTCCAGAACATTCTTCACTGGAAACTCTCCGATATACCCCAAAGATGATTAATATAAATAATTAAAGGTACAAGAGGTTGTTTTCTTCATTTCTTTTTAAGATAGTTTCTTGCTAGTGTATAGAAGTGCAACTGATATTTGCATGTTGATTTTGTATCCTGCAATTTTGCTGAGTTTCTTTATGTGTTCTGGATTTTTTTTTTTTTGGTATGTGGAATCTTTAGGGTTTTGTACATGTAATATCATGTCATCTGAAAACAGAGATAATTTTATTTCTTCCTCTCTGATTTGGATGACTTTTATTTCTTTTCCCATTTGCAATACAATAAAAAAGAATAAAATATTTAGGAATAACTAAGAAGATAAAATACCTATAGACATAAAACTATAAAACCTTGATCAAAAAATTAAGAAGACAAAAATAATTGGAAAGACATCCCATGTTTATGTATTGGAAGACAATATTATTAAAATATCCTTATTATCCAATCTACAGATTCATGGCAATCCTCATTAGCATCCCATTGGCCTTTTTTACAGAAAGAGCAAAAACAATCTAAAATTCATATGAAACAAAAAGGACCTCAAGAACAGTGATATTATGTGTAAAGGTCAAGGATATGTAGCTAGGGGTGATAATTTAGATTTATAAGGAGGTTTGAATTTGTATCTGTTGGCTTTTACTTAGTGTCTGTTCTTTGGTCTTTTTTATTAGTATATTTTCTCTTATCAACTCAGTTGGAATTTCTTCAGCTGGGCTGCTACAACAAACTAAGCCTAGGCCTTTGTATTGTTACAAAGGAAGTGCTTACCATGAACAGAGGAGTTAGGAAACTGGGTGGAGAAGAGAGAAAGAAGCATTTTCTGGACCTCTTAGAAATGCCTTGTCTAATCAAAAAAGTAGTCAGTGTATCGCCATCTATCTGTCGATGGTTAAAGAGGGAGAGAGAGATTACAAGGAGTACATGTTTGGGGGACTAGTGAAGGAAGTCTGCAATCCAGAGGGCAGACAGTCAGGAAGACAAGATCATGAGCAGAGAGAAACCCCCATGGGCACTGGATGAAGCTGTTATCACCAGCACTCAGGAAAGGAAGATCTTGTAAAGGAAAAATAACTTGCAAACCAACAATTGTTGGGGTATGGCCCAGGGGGGTGCCTAAGTCTTCTTTTAAAGGGCTTCCACTGATTAAGTCCGGCCCACCAGTATAGTCTCTCTTACTTAAAGCCAACTGATTAGAACTTTAATCCCTTCTATATAAGCCCCTCAGAGCAGTACCCATATTGGCGTTTGATTGAAAAATCAGAAGACGGCTTCCCTGGTGGCACAGTGGCTAAGAATCCACCTGCCGATGCAGGGGACATGGATTTGAGCCCTGGTATGGGAAGATCCCACATGCCATGGAGCAACTAAGCCCGCAAGCCACAACTACTGAAGCCCGTGTGCCTAGAGCCCATGCTCTGCAACCAGAGAAGCCACCACAATGAGAAGCTTGCACACCACAACAGTGACCCCTGCTTGCCACAACTAGAGAAAGCCCGCATGCAGGAACGAAGACTCCAGCGCAGCCAGAAATAATAAATAAGTTCAATAAATAAATTAAAAAAAAAAAAGAAAAACCAGAAGAAAATATGTGTATGTTACAAAATAGCTGCTATACGCCTTTCCATTGTTGTAGTAATCAGTGTGACACATCAAAAAAAAACCCTCACAGATAGATTTATGTTTGTCTGGATTTTTCCACTGGGCATTTTCTTCATTCAAAGTCTATCTGAGGTTGCTCTGGCTACTGCAGTGGTGAGAACAGAATTCAGAGATATGATCTTGATCACTACAGGCTAGCCTGTAGATCAAACTGTTAAAACTAGACTCTAAATTAAAAAAAAAAAGATGGCATAAAATTTAAGTTGGAGGGAATCTTAGACACCACTGAGCTTACTTCCTCATGCATCAATGACCTTAAGTGATTTTTCTATTGTTAAACTGCCAGCTGGTAATAGAGTCATATCTAATGGCCATATCATGTCATGTATCATATTATATCATATCATATCTGAGATTTAAAGATACCAGTCTATGATATTTACATGTGGAAATCAAGCAAAAGAGAAATTAAATAACTTCCTTAAGTTAGTAAGAGGGAAAGAATTCAGCACAGGTGGCCTGATTTCAGGTACCACATTTTTAACCTCTCTGCCTTACTACCTACCTAAGACTAGAATATGCATCTTGTGACTAATCGTAATGTTTTTTTCCAGTAGTCTTTTATTTATCATGGAAAAATCCATATAGCAGTTAGGAAAATCAATCATCTAATGCTGTTTCTTTAGTTCCATTTCTTTTTTTTTTTTTAAACTCTATTCTTTCTCTCCCAAGAAAAATACTAGAAATGTGTTACTATCTATGATTTGTTCCCATTTATTACTTTCAATTTCTTCTCTCTTCCTTTATGTGACTTCAACAGATAGGTTTTACTGAAAAGTTTTTCAGATACCTTGAGGTCTTCTCCTTACCTTTAGTAGCATTCCTAACTATAAAACTTAGCAGATTTTCAACCTTATAATAGCCACCTTTTCTAAATATCTGAAGCCTATAATCTTAGTTTAACATTCTTTCCTAAATCACACACATTTAAAACTTTAGACATGTCAGATGCAAAAGGTTGGCCACAAATTTAGTATGAATCTGAAAATTTATTATTTCCTAGCATGACATGGAGTCCCCAAACTGATATTCCTTATAAAGTGTTTGAGTTTTTTCTATAGATATGATTCTATTAAGTTTAACTAATACACATGAATTTTCATCCAACAATGGGTTTTAGATGACTTATTTCCATATGAAAATTAAAACTATATTTTAAAAAGTTAGACTAAGCAATAAACAAAAAAATAAAAGTAGTTAAGAAATCTAGGATACAGGTTATACAAAAGCAGAAAGAAAAGGACACAATTTTTAAAATTGTTTTATGAGATAAAATTTACATACCATAAAATTCACCTGCTTAAAGTATATAATTCACTGATTTTCAGTATATTTAGAGTAATGTAACTATCACCATAATCTAATTTTATAACATATTCATCACCCCACAAAGAAACAGTGCACCAAATATCAGGGATGCCTCATTCACCTCTCTACCTAACACTAAGCCGCTACTAATATAATTTCTGTCTCTATAGATTTGCCCATTCTGGATATTTTATGTTAATGGAGTTAAGTAGTACATTGCCATTTGTGAGTGGCCTCTTACATTTAGTGTAGTGCTTTTGAGGTTTATCCATGTTCTAGTGTATCTCAGTACTTCATTCCTTTTTATTGATGATAATTTTCCATTATATGGGTATACCATGTATTGTTTATCCATTCATCAATCGATAGCCATGTAGTGTGTTTCCACTTCAAAGCCACTATGAATAATGGTACTATGAATATTCATGTATATGTTTTGGTGTGGATGTATCTTTTCATTTTATTTACTGTGGATATCTAGGAATAGAATTATTGGTCATCTTCTAATTCTGTGGTTAACACTTTGAGAAACTTCAAAACTGTTTCTTTGAAGAAATATGTATTCACACACTTTCCCATTTTTTAAATGTGTGAATTGCCCTTTTTTTTAATTGAGTTGTAATTGTTCTTTTTGTGTTCTGAATACAAGTCACTTATCAGGCATATGATTTGCAAATGTTTTCTCTCATTTTGTGGGTAGTCTTTTTTTTTAAATTTTTTTTAACATCTTTATTGGACTATGTTTACAATGGTGTGTTAGTTTCTGCTTTCTAACAAAGTGAATCAGCTATACATATACACATATCCCCATATCTCCTCCCTCTTGCGTCTCCCTCCCTCACACCCTCCCTATCCCACCCCTCCAGGTGGTCACAAAGCATGGAAGTGAGCTCCCTGTGCCATGTGGCTGCATCCCACTAGCTATCCACCCTACACTTGGTAGTGTATATATGTCCATGCCACTCTCTCACTTTGTCCCTGCTTACCCTTCCTCCTCCACATGTCCTCAGGTCCATTCTCTAGTAGGTATGCTTCTTTACTTTATTCCTGTCTTGTCCCTAGGTTCTTCATGACCTTTTTTTTTTTTTTTAGATTCCATGTGGTATTTGTTTTTCTCTTTCTGACTTACTTCACTCTGTATGATAGACTCTAAGTCCATCCACCTCACCACAAATAACTCAATGTTATTCCTTTTATGGCTGAGTAATATTCCATTGTGTATGTGTGCCACATCTTCTTTATCCATTCATCTGTCAATGGACACTTAGGTTGCTTCCAGGTCCTGACTGTTGTAAATAGAGTTGCAATGAACATTGTGGTACATGACTCTTTTTGAATTATGGTTTTCTTAGGGTATATGCCCAATAGTGGGATTGCTGTGTCCTATGGTAGTTCTATTTGTAGTTTTTTAAGGAAACTCCATACTGTTCTCCATAGCGGCTGTATCAATTTACATTCCCACCAACAGTGCAAGAGTGTTCCCTTTTCTCCAAACCCTCTCCAGAATTTATTGTTTGCAGTTTTTTTGATGATGGCCATTCTGACTGGTGTGAGATGATATCTCATGTAATTTTGATTTGCATTTCTCTAATGATTAATGATGTTAAGCATTCTTTCATGTATTTGTTGGCAATCTGTATATCTTCTTTGGAGAAATATCTATTTATGTCTTCTGCCCATTTTTGGATTGGGTTGTTCGTGTTTTTGATATTGAGCTGCATGAGCTGCTTGTAAATTTTGGAGATTAATCCTTTGTCAGTTGCTTCATTTGAAAATATTTTCTCCCATTCTGAGGGTTGTCTTTTGGTCTTGTTTCTGGTTTCCTTTGCTGTGCAAAAGCTTTTAAGTTTCATTAGGTCCCATTTGTTTATTTTTGTTTTTATTTCCATTTCTCTAGGAGGTGGGTCAAAAAGGATCTTGCTGTGATTTATGCCATAGAGTGTTCTGCCTATGTTTTCCTCTAAGAGTTTGATAGTGTCTGGCCTTACATTTAGGTCTCCAATCCATTTTGAGTTTATTTTTGTGTATGGTGTTAGGGAGTGTTCTAATTTCATTCTTTTACATGTAGCTGTCCAGTTTTCCCAGCACCACCTATTGAAGAGGCTGTCTTTTCTCCACTGTATATTCTTGCCTCCTTTATCAAATATAAGGTGAGCATATGTGGTGGGTTTATGTCTGGGCTTTCTATACTATTCTGTTGATCTATATTTTTGTTTTTGTGCCAGTACCATACTGTCTTGATTACTGTAGCTTTGTAGTATAGTCTGAAGTCAGGGAGCCTGATTCCTCCAGCTCCGTTTTTCATTCTCAAGATTGCTTTGGCTATTCAGGGTCTTTTGTGTTTCCATACAAATTGTGAAATTTTTTGTTCTAGTTCTGTGAAAAATGCCAGTGGTAGTTTGATAGGGATTGCACTGAACCTGTAGATTGCTTTGGGTAGTAGAGTCATTTTCACAATGTTGAGTCTTCCAATCCAAGAACATGGTATACATCTCCGTCTGTTTGTATCATCTTTAATTTCTTTCATCAGTGTCTTATAATTTTCTGCATACAGGTCTTTTGTCTCCTTAGGTAGGTTTATTCCTAGGTATTTTATTCTTTTTGTTGCAATGGTAAATGGGAGTGTTTTCTTAATTTCACTTTCAGATTTTTCCTCATTAGTGTATAGGAATGCCAGAGATTTCTGTGCATTAATTTTGTATCCTGCTACTCCACGAAATTCATTGATTAGGTCTAGTAGTTTTCTGGAAGCATCTTTAGGATTCTTTATGTATAATATCATGTCATCTGCAAACAGTGACTGCTTTACTTCTTCTTTTCCAATTTGGATTTCTTTAATTTCTTTTTCTTCTCTGATTGCTGTGCCTAAAACTTCCAAAACTATGTTGAATAATAGAGCTGAGAGTGGGCAACCTTGTCTTGTTCCTGATCCTAGTGAAATTGGTTTCAGTTTTTCACCGTTGAGAACAATGTTGGCTGTGGGTTTGTCATATATGGCCTTTATTTTGTTGAGGTAAGTTCCTTCTGTGCCTGTTTTCTGGAGGGTTTTTTATCATAAATGGGTGTTGAATTTTGTCGAAAGCTTTTCCTGCATCTACGAGATGATCATATGGTTTTTCTCCTTCAATTTGTTAATATGGTGTATCACATTGATTGATTTGCGTATATTGAAGAATCCTTGCATTCCTGGGATAAACTCCACTTGATCATGGTATATGACCCTTTTAATGTGCTGTTGGATTCTGTTTGTGAGTATTTTGTTGAGGATTTTTGCATCTATGTTCATCACTGATATTGACCTGTAGTTTTCTTTCTGTGTGACATCTTTGTCTGGTTTTGGTATCAGGGTGATGGTGGCCTCGTAGAATGAGTTTGGGAGTGTTACGCCCTCTGCTATATTTTGGAAGAGTTTGAGAAGTGTAGGTTTTAGCTCTTCTCTAAATGTTTGATAGAATTTGCCTGTGAAGCCATCTGGTCCTGGGCTTTTGTTCTTGGAGAATTTTTAATCACAGTTTCAATTTCAGTGCTTGTGATTGGATTGTTCATATTTTCTATTTCTTCCTGTTTCAGTCTTGGCAGGTTGTGCATTTCTAAGAATTTGTCCATTTCTTTCAGGTTGTCCATTTTATTGGCATATAGTTGCTTGTAGTAGTCTCTCATGATCCTTTTTATTTCTGCAGTGTCAGTTTTTACTTCTCCTTTTTCATTTCTAAATCTATGTGGGTAGTCTTTTTACTTTTGTGATGATGTCGTTCAAAGCACAAAGGATGCATTTCTGATAAAAATAATTCACTGATTTCTTTAAATACAGACATGATTCAAAATTAATTGTTCAGTTGAAGAAAGAAATATACTGACACCAGTTCTAGGATTATTTAATATAAATAAGAGGCAGGTAGAGAACATAGTATTTGAATGAACCTTGACTGAGCCGTACTTGAGCTATGACTGGCTTGGAATTCTAAAGTATTCTGATTGATTGTTTATATCTGCTTTTATATATCACAATTATTTTTTTCCTTTTCAGTTAATACTCTCAGATAATATATATAAGGTTAAGGTAAGACATTTGAATATTATGCCATCTTAGTTTACAGACGTAATAAGATTCTGCCTACTGAATTTATGTTTTTCTAATGAGATTTGGTTAGCCCATTCACTAGCAAACTAAGACAAATTTCTGTAATTAGTATCATAAATATTTATAAAAGACTATATTCAACACAATTTAGTTTTTTTGAATTTTGTATAAATGCTACCTTATTCACTGTGTCAAGTATTTCCCTTGCAAATGAACTTTTTCCTACTAGTGCCTTTAGAATCAATAAGTCTCAGGAGATTTCTTACATCTATTAAACTAAAGGTGACAAAATACTGTCAAAGTAAAATACAAGTAGATTCCCAATGTCAACATTTGTCTACATTCTATATAGGTTACCAGAAAAAGGGAGTCTCATCACAAAGCTATCATAAATAATAGTGGTGCGATATACTACATTATTTTATCCAGCTCCAGTTGACTTATTCAATTATCTAAAAACACCCACAACTTTAAACTTATATATCTGAAGTCAGTCATCTTAATCTATAATTACTTAAAGGTCATCACTTCATCTGTGCTCTTTGTGTCAAGATGATGAAGGATTGCAACTTTATAAGAAGCCCTTAACAGTCAGTCAATAAGCATTTATTTGAGGACATAGTCAAAATAAATGGACAAAAATTATGGGTTGCCATTCTTCTTCACTTCATGGAAATTGTGTATGTGTTCTCTTATAATTTTAATAGTTGAGATAATGGGCCTCAACTATTAAAATTAAGTATTAAGAAAGAATCAGGGCATTTTTCTACTTGGCAAAACCAAGGCAACATAAATAATATTTAAGTGATTCAGTTGCACACAATTACTAATTGGCCCCTTGAATTATTTTATCCTTTTCTGTTTAACTAGGCTGTCTCCCACATTATTCATTGTAAAATGGGATATAAATTGTGGTTTAAAAAATATTGTGATATACTCATCATGATTTGTTATCCTTGTAACAGCATTAAAGTGATTGATGCCTTCTGAAGAGCTACAAAATAATAAAATAAACTGTGGAAAGTGTAAGTTGTCACAGGTCATAGCAGATACACCCTAGATGAAGTTAGGGATGTCATTGACGAAACGCTTTGTAACAAAGAGTGATAAAGAAATAGACAGCCTCATATAAAGATCATGTCCTTCTCAAGAGAAAGCCTGCTTATTTACATGAAGCCTATAATTTAACATAATGTGATTTGAATTGTGACCCACGGAGTGCTTTGTGCCTTTCTCTTTTATCATCCTGGGCCTGGCCCCTGCTGGGACAAGTGTGCTGTGGGAGATTGAAATTGCCTCCTTCCCTTCAGATGCAGCTGCCAAGACTCTGCCTCTCAGGCCTGTGTTCACCAAAACAATGATTATCTTGGACACTTGTGAAATCATGGAAACCTCATTTGCACCTAAATACAGTCTATGTACATGAATAATAATTGCTTATCTTTCAGGTAAAATTATATAAACATACAGAGAAGGCACATTCTTGGACATATTTATGGCAGGTTGACTAAGACTTTTCAAAAATTATTACATCAGCCTAATTAATCTCTCAAATTTTGCACAAGGTCTGTCCACATTAACCAATGCCAACATTTTCTTCTCATCTCCAGCTGTTCCACACCTCAAACCAAAATGCCTTGGGCAGCCAAGATCATTGAACATAGTTTTAATGGACAATATTTACTCAGCACTTGACGTGCTTGTGACCCTAGATGGAGGGCTTTACATGCATGAAGAATATGCTGTATAATCGTGGAGAGGTGGTCAAGTCATAATAATGAAAAAGAGCAGGAATATTGTACTAAGATGCACCTAGGTTCAAGTCTTGTTTATGTCTCATGCAAGACTGGACTTATAATTTCTAAGCTTCTGCTTCTTCATCATTGAGGTGATGATGGTAATCATAACTTAGAGATTTTAAGATTTTAAGAAGCTTCTGCTGCTTCATCATTGAGGTGATGATGGTAATCATAACTTAGAGATTTTAAGTGACTTGTCCACTGAAACAGCCAGCAACCTGATGAGTTAGTATTCAAACCCAGGGCTGAAGTCCATGTTCTTAATCAGTAAGTTTTACTGTTGCCATTATTCCTTGTAGCTTTTCTACTTCTCACAAGAGTATTGAAACTCTTCAGTTTATTGAAAAACAATGTTCTATTCATACGGTATCAGGGACAAGGATGAACTGACATTATTTTGTATTTCTAGACAATTTATATCCTATCATACATTTTAAGTTTTGAAAACTATTGTACAGTGTTTCCCACAGCTTGTCCACTCCTAGCTCTCCCATTTTTGTCTCTTACCTCAGGTGTCATAAAGAACTGTGTGCATTGTGCATTGTCATGGATGGGTGGCAGAGTGGGGGATGGTGGCATATGTATAGGGAAAGAAGGGGGGAACTGAATATAAGTAGTGTGTTTGAAGAAATGAAAAACTTGGCTCCTTCTTTCTAACTTCAAGTCTTGTTGTGGGTGCTCTTTGAATATGAGGACAAAGTGTTTGTCAATATTGATGACTGCTTCTAATGAACTGGAGCCTTTTGGTTCTAATTGTGTTTTTTAATACTAGTACAGAATATGGTTAAGTAGAGGTGAATGAGGGGAGTAAAGGAGAGAAAGTAGAGTGATTTTTTTTGGGTTACTGAAATCTAAGTAATAACTGTGAAGGGTTATACAAATGAATATAAATCCGAAGGCCTTCAGAATGAACTTGCCTTTTGTTCTGTTTTATGAAGAACTTGGAGTGAACTCTTGAGCTCTTGTCGTTATAGGTGCTTCCTCCAAAAACATCTGACAGACTAGATTAGAGGAAATACAATAGATTTAAAAAATGTTATTTTAACTCTCTTTCTTGGCCCTTTGTGCACACATAGAAAATGAAAATTTACAGAGCCCCTGCATTGTCCATGAAAACCTAAAGATGCTAAAGAAACATCTTTGGATTTCACTAGATTGACACTTATTTTTATCCAGTGGAGTGCAGGTCAAATGCACCCCATAAACTGAATTTGTATCTCTAGGAAGCAGTGTTCTGAACCAGAAAACAGGAAAGAGTATCAATCAAAAGTGAAAACATTCTGCTGAAAGCAAACCAGCCTTGGAAAATGATTTTAAAGATCATTTGCCATGCACACAATTATTTTGTAGTTGCAGTTCATGCCAAGACTTTAAAGAGAACTGATGGAAAATTTCATTATTCAAGTATGCACTATATATACATTGTAATCCCCGTCACTCACCAGGGCAAGGCAAAAGTGACATAAAGACAGAATATTTAAAAAATCTAATTGTCCCATACTGTACAAAGTGAGGTATCATTGCAAATATTTATTTCCATTATGAGATCTACAGAGGCAATAATATTGTTAAAATGCGAATAGTTTCTGAACCGCATAGACTTTTACAGATATTTTAAAATATGTCTCAAAAGTGATGGATGACTGACACTATTATTCCTTATTTTCATTTTCTCATGTATTTTACCAGCTCAGGAAGGATCTAATTTAATGTAAATTCCCATCACAGTCTGTAACTTCCTCTCCATTTTCATAGTAGTAACCTGAGACCCTGCTTCAAACATGGTTAAGCCAGTTAAAGGTGTTGAAGACACAGTTTTGTCATTTTAAAAGACACAGTCCTTAAAGATGGGGTAAGGTTGATAGATTGAAGATGAAGTCTAAGATACTCTGTCTCATGGAAAAATAAAATCAACCCAAAGAGATTATTTCTTTCTCTCAAATGCCAAATCAGTGAACCAGTTGTTTGCCCCAGAGGTTTCTATATAAGTTCATGAATATACATCCTGAAATATGTGTCAATTCAAAGAAACAACTACGCTTTTATTTAAAAAAATAGTATAATTAAGTGAAAACACTTACTACATTGAATGCATTGTTGTTTTTTTGAAATAACTAGTTAAAGTAAAATATTTCATCAATAGACTTTTTTTCATTCTAACTCCAATCATAGATTTGCTTTAGCTTACCTGGCAAAAGATAGGGCTATTGTGGAGAATTAGGAAATAAAATAGGTGTAAATCTTCAAAATATTATAAAATACACTTTCAAAAATAATCCTGTGGAAGAAAGAGGCAGTGTCTTTTGAGCCTCAACAACAGTTCCAGTATTTTAACTTAGAACTTTGTGTGTTCTAGTTTCATATAACTCAGTGCTTCTGAAGCTTGTTCTCTGAAGTGAAAGTAATTACATTAGTTCTGCAAGGTTTCTTCTTACTCAACCACACTATCTTTCCTTCACAGGAATCTTAGCACACTATGCACTAAATGTAATACACTCTACAATAAAGTCAGTACATACCTCAAATGTATTTTTATCTAAGTGGCATCCATGTTACTTTATTATTCTTCTGAAAAATCATCTTCATTTCTAGAGATCATATGTATAAAGTGCCTTTTATTAAATGCATAGGACATTAATGTGTATCTAATTCACAAAAGTTAGTTGGTTTTAAATCCTCTTGCCCTGAGTAATTGACTTGCTTGGTACTTCTGTTTTCTACAATGTATTCTTTTTTTTTAATTGAAATATGGTTGATTACAATATTATATTAGTTCCAGGTGTACAATATAGTGATTCAGTAATTTTATAGATTATACTCCATTTAAGGTTGTTACAAAACGATGGCTATATCTCCCTGTGCTGTGCAATATGTTCTTATTGCTTTTTCTATTTTGTATATAGCAGTTTGTATCTCTTAATCCCATAACCCTATTTTACCCCTCTTCCCACTGGTTACCAATAGTTTGTTCTCTATATCTGTGAGTCAGTTTTCTTCTCTTCTAGGAGATTTATGATTTCAGGTCTTATATTTAGGTCTTTAATCCATTTTGAGTTTATTTTTGTATAAGGTGTAAAGAAATGTTCTAATCTCATTCTTTGACATGTAGCTACCCGGTTTTCTCAGCACCACTTATTCAAGAGACTGTCTTTTCTCCATTCTATATTCTTGTCTCCCTTGTCATAGGCTAGTTGACTAGAGGTATGTGGGGTTATTTCTGGGCTCTCTATTCTGTTCTGTTAATCTAAGTGTCTGTTTTGGGGCCAGTACCATGCTGTTTTGATGACAGTAGCTTTGTAGTATAGTATAAAGTCAGGAGTGTGATACCTCCAGCTTTGGTTTTCTTTCTCAAGATTGCTTTGGCAATTTGGAGTCTTTTGTAGTTCCATACAAAGTTTAGAATTATTTGTTCTAATTCTGTGAAAAAGTAATAAATGAATTCAGTAAATTTGCAGGATACAACTTAATACACTGATTAGTTTACAGAAATGTGTTGTTTTTCTGTAATAAAGAACTATCAAAAAAAGGCAAAAAAAAAAGTTCCATTTAAAACCATATCAAAAATAATAAAATACCTAGGAATAAAATTACCAAGGAGGTGAAAGCCTATACTCTGAAAATTCTAAAATATTGATGAAGGAATTTGAAAATAATATAAAGAAATGGAAAGATACGCTGTGTTCCTTGATTGTAATAATATTATTACAATATTATATACTCTTTATTTTAATATGCTTTTTCATTTGGTGATCAAATATTTATTAATTATCAACTCTAGGTATGTATATAACTATATGTTTTGTTCAACAAGTGCTTCTTGAATGCCTATTGTGTTAAAGGAATTATGTGGTGGGATTTGGGTGTAAAAATACATAGTCTTGATGGTCTTATCCTCCAAAAACTTGTACAGTGCAAAATAATGAGCCAAGTACTGTTCCAAATTAAAAGTCCCTGGGTAATTTTAAGTCCTTCAATGCAGTCACTAAGGATGTATTACCAGAGAAACTCCACTATCTCATTGTAAGCACATTATTTATTTCAGTAATTTGACTGATAGCATTTAAAATATAGTTGTTACACCTTACTTTAAATTGGATAACTTAAAATTTTTTAATGCAAATGTGCTTGATCTTGTGAAATATTTTAGTTTCTAATAACATTACTAATTATTATTTTTAACATCAAGACATTTAAAAATACATTAAAGGAGTATTTATCTAAATGGACCTCTATGATGAATTCTTTGGTAACTGAAGGAATAACTGAAGGATTATTCAGCAAAGGGAAATCTAAGTTATTGAGGTCTTGCATAACTTTTGAAATTCCTATGTTGAGGAAATACCTATTAAAAACTACCATGGATTTAATTAGAACTTTTTTCTTCCTTAAATGAATCAAAGTTTTAGCTGAATTTTTGTCTTATGCATCTTCAGGGTCAAAGTCTTCTTATCACCAGTACTTGAGATCAGGAGCACTAACCCTTTTCTCTAGGTTTATGTCATAAAATGCTGTCCAACTACATTTGTATGAGTATCTCAGACAGGTGCAAAGATGTGACTAAAGGTGAGGATGGAAGCTACAATTATGTACAATGCCAGGAGAATGCTCTGATCATATATGCAATATCTCTGCCACAAATCATGAGAGCTGAGTGTGAATGTCCTATGGGTAGTTCTAGGTGAAAAACATGCTACAAATAGTATATGATATGTGCTGTTTTAAAAATAATTTATAATATTTAATTCAAACTAAAATAAAGCTCTTAGAAGAAAGCAAAGAGGTAAATCTTTGACCTTGAAAACAAAAGAAAAATAGACAAATTGAACTTTATCAAAATTAAAAGCTTTGGTGTATCAAAGAACATTATCAAAAAAGGGCAACCTACAGAATGGGAGAACATTTTTGCAAATCTTTGCATATATTCAAATCATATGTCTAATAAGGGTTTAATATCCAGATTATACAAAGAATTCATACAACGCAACAACAAAAGGACAAACAACCCAATTAACAAATGGACAGAGGACTTGAATAGATAGTCCTCCAAAAAAAGAGTTATTAAAATGACCAATAAGCACATGAATTGCTCAACATCATATGTCACTATGTAAATATAAATCCAAACTATCATGAGATACAACTTCAAACCTTCTGGCATGGAAATCATCATGATCATCAGAAAATAACAAATTCTGGTGAGGTAGTGGAGAAACTGGAATCCTCATACATTTGTTGGTGGGAAGGAAAATGGTAGACCCACTGGGGAAAACAACATGGCTGTTCCTCAAAAAATTAAATAGAATTATCATATAACCCAGAAATTCTACTAATAGATATATACTTACTAGAACTGAAAAGAGTCTCAAATAGATACTTGTACACCAGTGTTTACTGTAGCATTATTCACAATAGTCAAAAGGTAGAAATAACCAAGTGTCCATCAACAGATGAACAAAATGCAATATATCCATACAATGAATAATATTCAACCATAAAAAAGGAAGTTCTGAAACATACTACAATATGGATAAATCTTGAAGAAATTATGCTAAGTAAAATAAGACATAAAAAGACAAATTTCATTAATATACGATATTTGTTTTTCTCTTTCTGGCTTACTTCGCTCTGTATGACAGACTCTAGGTCCATCTACCTATTTGTAGGGCAGGAATAGAGATGTAGACGTAGAGAACAGACATGTGGACCCAGTGGGGCAAGGGGAGGGTGGGACGAATTGGGAGATTAGGTTTGATATAAATACACTACCATGTGTAAAATAGAAAACTAGTGGGAACCTGCTGTATAGCACAGGGAGCTCAGCTTGGTGCTCTGTGATGACCTAGATGGGGGCAGGGGAGAAGGGGAGGAGGGAAGTCCAAGAGGCAGGGGATATATGTACACATATAGCTGATTCACTTCATTGTACAGCAGAAACTAACACAATATTGTAAAGCAATTTTACTCCAATAAAAAAAGATAAATAAATTTTAAAAAAAGACAAATTTCATATGAGCCCACCTATATGAAATACCTAGGATAGGCAAATTGATGGAAACAGAAAGTACATTTAAGGTTAACAGGGACTGGAAGTGGGAATAGGGAATTATTGCTTAATGGTTACAGAGTTTCTGTTTGAGGTGATGAAAACAGTTTGGAAATAATGGTGATGGTTGACAACATTGTGAATGTAATTAATGCCACTCAATTGTACACTAAATGGTTAAAAAGACCCCACGACTTTTAATGTCATATACATTTTACCACAATAATATATTTTAAAAATGTACTACTTTTAGTTCATTTTAATTTATTTTATCTACTTGCATAAATACGACTCTATAAGAAAAACAAATATATTATTATTCATATTTTCCAGGCAGTAATAATTATGTCAAGACATTTTTTTTTTCTTTTTTGCGGTATGTGGGCCTCTCACTGTTGTGGCCTCTCCCGTTGCGGAGCACAGGCTCCGGACGCGCAGGCTCAATGCCATGGCTCACGAGCCCAGCTCCTCCGTGGCATGTGGGATCATCCCGGACCAGGGCACGAACCTGTGTCCCCTGCATCAGCAGGCGGACTCTCAACCACTGTGCCACCAGGGAAGCCCTGTCAAGACATTTTATTGAGTGCTTCAACGTTCCAGGCCCTGATTTAAGAACTTTTCAATTATTAACTCATTTGTACTCATTAAAATCCTATGAAGTAGAAATTATTATGTTAGCTATTTTACAGGTGAGGAAACTGAGCAACAGAATGTTAAGTAACTCATTCAAGGTCCAGTAGACAGTAAGTGGCCAGGCTGAACAACAGCCCCAGGCAGTCTGGTTCCAGAGCTTCTGATCCTAACCACTAGGCTTGACCATTTTGAGCTTTATTTTGCTTTGACATTTTAAACTGAAATTATTCATCTTAAAATGAAGTTCAGTGGTCAGACCCAGGCCAGTGAATGCCTGTGTGCAAGTAAAGTGGATTCTTTTCACTTCTTTCATTTCAAGACAAGTTTAGTATGCCATCTTCCAGTTCTCCCTGGAACTGATTTAATTGCTTCTACTACTAGTTAATATTAAAATGTGGCAAGTGGTTATCAGCACTTTTGCATTCAGACTACACATGCCATGTCTCATTTTCAATCTGCCACTTGAAAATTGCTCTTTAGTCAGTAAGAGCTGTGATGCTGAAAGGACAGTTAGAATATGGGATATGTTACTGAAATAGCCTTTTCTACTTTCTTATGAACTTTCTGTCACAGTGGTCTGTCATCTTCCCAGTGACAGGAGGATAGATTAAATTACTTTCTTGAAGAGAGACCCATACTGCATCTACATCATCTTTGTGTTCCCAGCACCAGACATCATGGTTGGCATATAGTTAATGTTCGAGACACTTTTATTACATGAATGAAGGAAGGGATGGTACAAACACACCTGAGTAATTTTCTAAAGACTCTTTATAATATCCTCATCTACTGTGTGACATCACAGGAAGACAAGGAACTGAGTCTTGTCCATTACATGTGTGTATGTACCATGATCGAATGTGAGCTCTGCCGTATTTCTGCAGTGCCCGTGGTGCTATGGTTGTATTTTACGTTTTTCTGTCTTTGGAGTTTATACACTTTGGATTTGAATGATTTGATGATACAAAATACATCCCTGGATGTGAAAAGGAGTGAGGAGAAAGATAACCGTTTCTGGCCAGTGTGGAGAAAGTCCTCCTTTTTTTGCACTACTTCTTGACTGAGTCTACATAGGGCTATACTCTGTTTAGGGTGAGGGATGTGAGGCACCTGGGTGCACAGTTTAAGGAGACACTCACTCTCAGGTTTGTGCAAGAGAAGTGCTGGCATTGACGTGAATGAGAAAATGAATGCCTCACACGTTTGTACCTCTCTTGCCTTGAGCCTAAGGTATGAAAATGGTAGTGTTAGCGCTAATAATAAATGAGTCTAGAGCAATCTGTAAATGGAAGTAAAAGACTGATTTTGAGCTGTAAGGAGAGTATGGCTGTGTTTAAAACAGAGGAGAGATGATATCCTTCAACATATTTTTGTCAGGGCTCTGCTAGGCATTGGTGCAAAGGGGCTCTCAATAAATATAATTGCTTGGTTGGTAACTGGTTTGTCTACAGTGTGTTCAGGGATCCCATGGTTGCAGCCCAGGGAAGAACTTTACTCCTGAGGCCGAGGAGATGGGGGCAGAACAATAAAATTAGAGGGGACTAAGCTAACGTTAACTTTTAAGAAGACCTGGATTCTGAAGATAAAGGTTGTATGGTCATCTAAACTTTTCAGCTTGGGTCAACTGCTGACCATTCCTGCTGTGAGTGTGCCAGACATGTTCTGTGGAGTGGAGGACTTACATTAATTTTTAAATAATGTAAAAACGTTGGTAATGTTAGATAACATCTTTTATAAATCATTGCAAAATAACTTTTGCCTGTTAATGTGTATAGCTATAATGACATACACATTTGTGTTTGTGAGTACTGGCACACTGAATAATGGAAGCATTTCATCCCGATACCCTCAGATTCCTTTTTACTGTGATGGTGTAACAATTCCCCACTCCCCAGCCTACTTCCTAGCTTCAGTACGCTTTCTGTGTGCTTTTGTTTCCAGCAGCCAGCCGCTGCCTCTCTTTGAAAAGGGCTGACATTGGCTGTTGGGTTCTGCCATGCCCTCCCACAGAGAAAGCTGAGAGAGCCTGGGAGTTTTTGACCCCTCCTTCCTCAAAACCAGAGGGAGTGAAGACCATGCTCCTTCACATGCCTTACGTGGTCTTCCTGACCTGCTTCTTGCCTCTCTAGTGAGCAACCCTCATTGTACTTCCCCCCACAATCCAAACATTCCAGTGCTCTCTTACAGCCCCTAGCTCTTGCACCTTTGGGTTCTTGTACTAGAAGTAAGCCTTTCCTATTTCTACTCCTCAGCTAATTCTGTTTGTCCTTAAGATCTCAGCTGAAAATTAACTTCCTTATAGGAACTTTCCCTCATCTCCTAAATCTGGGGTTAAGAGTACTTCTGATGTAATTCCAGAACGCTGTATATTTCTCTGACAAATTTACTTATTTATTAATTTTCTATTTGTACTTGTTTACTTCATTTTTCCACAAACTAGCCTATGAGCTTTATGAAGGCAGGGATAAAGCTTTGGCTTCACTGTGATAACCCAGGGTGTAGCACAGTGCCTGACATATACAAAGTACATAATAAACATACACTGAACATATGAATAATTGGATGAATTGATTTGATCAATCAATGTAAGGATTATAAATATAAATCACTTGACACTGTGTCTTATTTTGTTTAATCACATGCTTATTTGCTAGGCTTTACACACTAACACTGTTATTGTGAAGGATGTTAATATATGTATTATACATTCCCTTACCTAAAAGAGTGCAAAAAACACTTTAGGAATCAGCATTTAAACACATAAAAAAGTTAAATATTTCAAGATAAAATTTCCTACTGATTTCCTAAGAGATGGGGGCTCAAAAGGTAACCAAACATTCATGCTTATTCATTACAAAATATATTTCCTGACAAGATCAAATTTCCTACTGATTTCCTAAGGGATGGGGGCTCAAAAGGTAACCAAACATTCATGCTTATTCATTACAGAATATATTTCCTGACTTGGGTCAATACCTGGCCACAAATATGCAAGCTGTCTTTCTACCCTCCCTCTCAGCTTAAACGCATGTATTTAAACACTTAGGGTTGGGTGGGATCCTCTGTCACAATTATTCAATATTTATTCTGTGAACATAAAGTGTCTTTCAGACAAAGTCAGAAAAACCTTCTTAAGATTTTTTCTCAAGCAGAATTTGTGAAATGATAGTGTCTTAGAAGCAGTCTCTCCAGAAAGCAAAGCCTAAGAAGGAGGTTGTGTGCAGGTGGTTTATTCTGGTATTCTATCCCGAGGTACAGGAGCAAGAGACTCAGGAAAATTAAGCACGGAGAGGCGAAGCTAGCATAAGGATGCATTCTCATCCTTTGTCTACCATTGTGGGTTACTGCAGTTGAACTCTCTGAGGAGCCATGCACATGGGTCTTGGAATTGCCCAGCCAAGGGCATGAAACAGGGAGTGATTATCAACTAGCTTGGGTACCACATTGGTCATCTATACCTTCTTGAATTTCTAATTACTCAGACGCAAGTACCGAGTACTAGGTGGTTCCTCCAACTGTAACATTGTGGTGGGGGGGTGGGGGGGGTCAGAAAAGCCCTGGGGCAGAAAAGTGAAATCTATTCAGTGCTGCTGTAAAAACGTGTATCATGTTCCCCATAGTGAAGCTTTTTACCTCATCAGTGTCTGGAGTAAAAAAGAACCTAGAAGATATGAGTGGGGGAAGAAGAGTAATCCAACATAGGTGGCGTGTGAGATGGATACCTACACAGATGTCCTTTATTTGGTCATCACAAGATGTTTTTCCAATGAATTGCCAATGTTTAAAAAATTAGTAGAATTCACAACATAATCTGCTTCATTTCCAAAAAGTGGGATTAATACCTCTCACAGGTGTGTTTTATTTGATCATCAGGAACTCTACTTTTTTCCCCAATGAACTGCCAATATTTAAAATTAAGGAGATTTCACACAATAATCTGGACTTTCTGCTTCACTTCTAAAAACAGATCTTCTAGCAGTGCTGGGTCTACATTACCCTGAGGCTGAAAGGCAGTGACATGGGTTGTGTCCATGCACCCTTAGATGAGCACACACTCACTAGTCTATTATTGACCCGTTGTTCCCTCTTCGTGTTTGTGTACCTGTGTGTCCCCTGAAGATATTTGCATCTGATGCCACTGTTCTAAAGACGGAACCACTTCTCAAGGTTGATGATTAGATGATTAATGTGTTTGCCCACTCATAAACATTGTATGCCCACCTCTGAGCAGCTGATCTGCACACATTGTATCAGCTGGGTTCCCTTTCCAGCGTGGCTTTTGGGTTGTTTCAGTCAATGGGAGGAAAAACAAGTTAGGGAATCTTCTCCTCACTCCCTTCCACCTTCAAAATCACAGTCCTGAAGGTGGCTGCATCCTGCATAATCACAGCTACCCTGAGCCATCACTGATCCCTCACAGCACAATGTTTTCCCCTTGCACCTTTCAGGCTTACTAAACTCAGCGTCTCAACATTACTTTGGGGGTCTCTTAAATCTGCCCTCATTATTATAAGTTAAATTAAATTTTCATTAAATTCTTTTCAATGAACCCATCTAATCTGAGTTCTGTTTAATGCCAGGGTCCCGACTAATACAGTAAAGCGCTTATTGTATTATTATTATTATTATTGTCATTATTATTACTGTTATTAATAATGGAGCCACCCCCTCTCAAGGGTACTTTGTCAAATCCTGTCTCTACTTCAGAGAAACTGATGATGATTCTGTGCTGAGCTGCTTCTGCCATCACTGCTGATCACGATGCAGCCCTGTTTTCCTACTTAGCTGACCATGTGCACTACTGGGGCCTAATCTGCTGCCTCGCTCTGGTCTGTGCTGTCTGCTTTGGCACAATCTGGCCAGCAGATTGATTGACTACTGGACCAGGAGGCTCCATGCTGTGGCTCTCAGGTTACCTGCTGTATTTGCCAAGGCTTCAAGTGGCCGTAATGAGTTTCCCATGCACCAGCTGTAGCCCAAATTGTCTTGTTTGCAATAAGCAAGGGCAGTCAAGCCTCTTGTCTTTCCTGCCTCCTCCAGAGCAGAATTTTTGATTTTAGATTGTTTACTTTCTTGGTAACAATCTGTGTGAGGAGGCCTGCGGAGACCAAGTTTTGATCCTGGCCCTGCAGGGCAAAGCTTACTGCAGAAGAAAAGACTCTGGCTGGTTGGTGGAGGCTGTGGCTCTGAATCTTGCACAGCTTGGCATCACGAGGAAGCTTTGGATCACTACTTGGTCTGGCTTGCAAGAGACCAGGGTGCCTAGCTCCCCAGGCGTGTGCAGAGCCTGAAGACCTCTCAGCCTGCCCTGCAGCTCTAAGCAAGCCCCAGCAGTCCAATTTCAGATTCAGTATTTCACCAGCTCTCGCGTTCCTGCTCCTTCCACTGCATCACCAAAAGGAATGGCACAGACTTGGGCTTGAATGCCTGCTTTGCCAAGTTGAACAAGTTACTTAACTCCTCTGAACCTATTTTTTTCTCTCGTTAAGATGGGGATAATCATTTCCTGTAGGAGGATGGAAATTGATGTTAAGTCAATTGCCAGTCCAGTATCTATCATATAATGAATATTCAAAAAATGTTAGTTTCTTTCATAAAATGCAATCCAAACATACTTCATCTCTACTAACTGTAGAATGCTCGCCAAGCGTTGGCTTCTTTTATTCAGTTCTCAACCACAGGATAGAATAGTTCTAAAGAGTGTAATCTGTAAAATCAAAAAGACCTGGGTTGAACTGTGGCTCTGCACCTTCTTGACTGTGTGACGATGGAAACGTCACCTGATCTTCTGCATTTTCTGAGATCGTATTGCCTCCGTTCAGTTTCCATCTTTACACCCTTATAAGCTGTGCAGGCTTCCACAGTGTGCTTTACTTCTCTGTGCCTCAGCTTTCTCATCTGTAGTTAAATCTTAATACTGGATATAATCTGTTGTACCTCATTAGGTCATTGCAATAATTAAATGGGTTCATTCTCATCAGGTACCTAAAACAGTACCTTCTCAACAAAAGTTGGGAAAGACTGACTAGTTTCTTTATCTATAAGGTTGGTGTGATGATATCGATTCATAGCTATTGTGAATATCAATTGAAATAATAAATTATGCAAAACTAGATGAAATTGCCCAAATCTGTCTATATGGCAATTTTATATATTTAATAACACAGAAAACTGTTGGCATATTGGCTGGTACATAGTAAATGCTCAATAAATGTTGCTTGTCATTATTTCATCATCAGTTTAAGGTAAAAAGCCTCAAATCACACTGACTTGTTTGGATGTAAATGATCCAATTGAGACCCCACATCCTCTTCCCAATAAAGCCCCCCAGTGCTGCCCAGCCTCAGGTATTTTGGTAGGTGTAGAATATCAGATCTATTTAGTCTAAGCTTCTGTAGACAGAAGGAATATGAGCTTTCTTTTCTTATCCATTGCATTTCTTGAATCCAACTGCTAACTCTAAAAAAAAAAAATAAAAGTTTTCCGTAATGTATCTTGACAGAGGCCCAGCCAAGATCTTGTCTAAAAGACATAGTGATATTCTCCCCCCACCCCCAGGATTCTGTGAAGCTGTGTACTGGCTGAAAGTTCTTCTGGTTTGGGCCACTTCCAGCTTGTGGTAAGTCAGGATGCCATAGCTAGCTTCAAGGTTGCATTTAAAAAACCTCCTCCATTCACTGTCCCTAGTTGGCTCCTGACCAATTGCCCCCTTGAAGTGATGGTCATTTCAATAAAGAATTTATGGCTTTTGGTGTGGAGCAAGAGAACAGCTGGCAAAAAAAAAAACAAAACAAAACCCTGTACAGGCTCTTTCATTGAGCTCGACTACGCATGTACCACTTCAGTCTAACATCAGAAAAATGGGATAATACCCTCCCTGGGAAACAAAGCAGCCTCTACCAGAGCCGAAGAGAAGAAGGTGGTGGAGGGCAGAGAGGAGCTTTGGCAACCAGCTCCTCTTGTGGTAGTTCCAAGACCACTGAGAAATGTGCTGAAAGGGCTTTTGATTAGATATTTTATTCAAGAGTATTTATATCGATTCACACAAATGGTTATGTTACAGAACCAATGTTCTGAAGAGAACCCTCTATTTAGGTCTCTTTCCCTGATTCTAAGCAGAACTGAACAAAAATCCCTGCAGAGACTTGGTGAAAACTCATTTGAACAAAAGCAGCTAAATGAGGTAATGGCTAGTTCAGTAAAAATGTGCTGGGAGAAAACAAGGAAAAAATCCTTGCCATAAAAATATTTGTATTTAATAATTGGAAAAATGAAATGAAACACCTGCAGTTTATAAATCAAAGTTACCATGTGGCATATAACATTTGCTAATAAATTCTTATAAGCACAACCCTAGAAGGGAAGCCTTTTAAAAAGTTTTGCTATAGTGCAATATTGTTTTATACTAGTTTACTTCATCTATGGGGTTTTTTCCTCCAAACTTTAAGTTCATAGATTGTAAAATTGTCTTTTAAAGTTTATTTCAAACTCTTACTAGTAATAAAAATACATAGCAGAGCAAATTACTAGGCATGAATGGCAGCGATAAATTAAGAGTTGGGGCCATAGAATAATCTTTGGAAATCTTTTCCTCAACTTCCTCTTGATGCTCAGTTTTTTAATTAAATTATTATTATTTTAAAAAAATTTTATTGGAGTATAGTTGATTTATAGTGTGTTAGTTTCAGGTGCATAGCAAAGTCATTCAGTTATACGTATACATATATTCATTCTTTTTCAGATTCTTTACCCATATAGATTATTGAATAGAGTTCCCTGTGTTATACAGTAGGTCTTTGTTGATCTATTTTATATATAGTAGTGTGTGTATGTTAATCCCAAGCTCCTAATTTATTCCTTCCCCCTACCTCACATTTCTCCTTTGGTAACCATACGTTTGTTTTCAAAATCTGTGAGTCTGTTTCCATTTTGTAAATAAATTCATTAGCATCTTTTTAAAAAATTAGATTCTATATATAAGTGATATCATATGATATTTGTCTTTGTTTGAGTTTACTTAGTATGGTAATCTCTATGTTCATCCATGTTGTTGCAAATGGCATTATTTTGTTCTTTTCTATGGCCGAGTAATATTCCATTGTATACATGTACCACATCTTCTTTATCCACTCATCTGTTGATGGTCATTTAGGTTATTTCCATGTCTTGACTATTGTAAATAGTGCTGCTATGAACATTGGGTGGATGCTCAGTTTTAAGTTGATTCTTTGGGGTTGATGGAAGCACTAGTTTGTCAATAGCAAGTTAGCCACAGCATGTATCTTTTTATTTTCAGACACTACCTTGTAGACAGTTTAAGTATCAAATATTCATCTGGTCAAAAAAATTTTTTCCCAGCCCTTCTTTTTTCTCTTGGGAAAGGAAAGGCGGTAACAAAAATGGCATCATGATCACCTCCTAAGCCCCTATTTAATACTCTTATTTTTGGCAGTTAAAGACCAATTTCTTTTTAAAGACAAATAGGACATCACTGATTCTACATCATAAACACCTTCCTGGACACAGACTGTCATAGACCCAGGTGTCAAATGTCCCAATCCCCATTTACTTCCTGAGTATTTCATGCTGACTAAACTCTGCAGTGTAGAAATGGAGTCATTAAAAAGGTGTTATATGCATACATCTAAGAGAACTGCTTCCAGTAGAGCCTAAATAAAGGCAATTTCTAAGCCGTCTAAATTTGTTTTGAATTGCCATTGGTGTCTTGGCATATGCTTTTGAGTATCCTTAATGATACCAGCTCTTTGCATTTTGATGCTGAATTTAATACTTCCAATTGTCCAAAAGGCTCGGGAAGCCAAGTCCAGTGCAAAAAAGCTTTATTAGGAGTAATTGCACTTATAAAATATTAAGTCCACTTTTTCTTTGTCAGTAAACTCATGGGTCATTTACTGTTAAACAACTGAATGTAATGCCACTGTTGTAGGTTAAAAGAAAACTGCAGAGCTATTTGTGAAGGTTGGTGTGTAAACCGGACTTGGTAAAAAATGAGAAATCTAAGGTTAGTGAAATATATGCTTCCAATCTGCTGGATATCTGGCAGCAATTTTATCTTCTGTAAAAGTCGTATTATAGAAAAAATATTTATAAAAATCCTTGGTAAAAAGTGAAAACTTAATACATAAGGTGTGATTTATATTAAAATAAAAAGATTACCCCTGACGATATTTCAGACAAAACCAGTCACTATGCTACAAAATCTCTCTCACCTCTAAAATCACAATTTGACATCACTTTATTTTTATTTATTTATTTTTAAATAAATTTATTTATTTATTAATTTGTTGGCTGTGTTGGGTCTTCGTTGCTGTGCATGGACTTTCTCTAGTTGTGGCAAGTAGGGGCTTGTGGAGCACGGGCTCTAGGCACACGGGCTTCAGTAGTGGCAGCACGTGGGCTCAGTAGTTGTGACTCACGGGCTCTAGAGCACAGGCTCAGTAGTTGTGGCGCACAGGCTTAGTTGCTCCGCGGCATGTAGGATCTTTTCAGGCCAGGGCTCAAACCCGTGTACCCCTGCATTGGCAGGCGGATTCTCAACCATTGCGCCACCGGGGAAGTCCCGACATCATTTTAAATAAAGCCACATGTCAGCCTTGTAGTGAGCTATTACTTTACACACATGCAAATTTGAATATGTTACAGATAATTACTATGTACAGATTTTGGGTGGAATTAAATTTATGTCTTTTACAGAAAACATTTTCAAAATTAAAAATAAGGTTTTACATTTATTTTTATGTAGATTTTCTGTATCTTTTTCTCTGCCTATTCTTTAGTCAGATTGCACAAAGGGTAATTATTGATTCATAATATATCTACTCTTTTAATGAAAATAAATTAGAATCCTTTCTGTACTATTTGATGCAATATATTATAAGGTATCCAATAAAATTAGAATTTTCAAAAATATTCTTTGACCTTTTACATAGTTATGTTGAAGTAAGTATTTTCTTTTTACTCCAAACCAATAACTATTATTTTATGTTCCTTAATTTTCCCCTTATTTTCTATTTCTCTTCTGAATCTTTTGCTGTGAAGTAGATTAAGTAGAAATTCATAAATTTGCCCTTTTTTAAATGGATACTTATTTTGCATTCAGATAATAGTAATGGAAAAAAATTATTTAATGAACAGTTTCTTTTTTCATATGAAACCTCAGAATACTAGAGGCAGTTATTTTCTAACCACCTTAAAAATATGCATAAACCCCAAATTTAAAGTTAAAATGTTAACTAGAGCTCTGAATGGCCATAGGAAATTATGTTTGGCTTATCCAACTCCAACGAAGTCAATTTCAATAGATCTCAGTCTAATGACACCCTGATTCCAGCAGTGGTAGTTGTCACTTTCAAAGCACCATACAATTTTCTATTTCAAGAAAATGATGTAAAGACTTGAATAAATTCACTTTAATCTAAAACAAACACAAATACTCTAATATCTTTCACCCTTCCTCCTTAAGAAGTGGAAGAACTCTCTATAAATTTAAACCTCAAAAAGGACAAAGTAATAAAATCTTTCTAAATTACCCTGGGCTACTATTTGCTTTCTAACATATTTTAACTTCTTTTATAAAGTTATCATAGAAAGAAATACAAGATTTGCTTTATTTTATTTTTAATGAGAAAAAGTTTACATAAATCATATAAATGAGCTTAGCAAAGGGAAAGATAAATTTCAAAGTAATTGGGTGAATATTTCTTGCGGTTAAACCAAATATATAACCACAGTAATGACCTTAAATTCTTAAACAAATAAACAAAATGGACTAGGTCAACTTTTTTATCTCAGTAGTGAATATATCATTTGTGTAGAAGTACTTGTCAAATTGAAGAAACAGAACAAATCCATTATTAGACTGACTGCCCATTGATGAATTTGATAGGAATGGTCTTGGGGGGAGAATAATACTAACCCACTTTTGTCACGGTGAAGTAAAGAGGTTGAAAAATTCTCTAGGCAGAAATTCACTGTAAAGCTGCACAGAACTGTCAAAAACAGCTATTTAAATGCTAGAGAAATAGCTATATACAACAAACCAGAGAGTTTTTATTCACGAAAACTACTGAACATTGAGTAGGAACAGTGGGACTATATGGCATTCTTGGTTAACAGTACTCCTAAACACACCTCATCTCTTGTGGCAAATAGTTCAGCCAGGATGGGGCAGACCATGAAAATTAGCAGTCTGGCTGTTGCTGTTAGAGGTGGCTCCCTTGAAGTGAAGCACCATCAGTTAGTGGTGAAGTCAGTATCAAGCAAACAAGGAGAGGCCAGAAGATCTGCTAATCTGAGGTTTCAGTCCTTTTAGGGCAAGCAAATAACTGATAGCCAGACAGTTTTCCAGGGAGTGCCAGAAGGTAAACCAGCTGATAAGCTCTCTACATATCCTGGGTTGACCTAAGGCTGGACTCATGCATAGCAGAGACAGGAGGAAGGGGCAAGCCACCCATGATCACTGGCCAAGGAAACCTGTGCATACATGCAGAGGAGGTGTGAAAGGGCATGGCACAAAATAAGAGTCAGACAAGACTTGAAAATAGTTTAAACTTTTAATGTATTCCTTGAACCACACAGAGATCCATCAAAAGGGAGTGGAAGACTCACTGGCTGGGTATGTTTGAGCATAACTACTGATCAGTCTTTCACTGAATAACAAGTTGTGTAGACAAAGGAGAAACACTTAGGGATCCATGCTTAAAAATAAAAAATACAACAATAAAAAAGCAAAATAAAAAATTCACATTGATGGAAAAACAGATTTCAGAGATTTAATCCAAAGAAGTTCCTAAGCAAACAAACAAATCAAAACAACTACAACCTTTAGCAAGAAAACATCGAGATATAGAATTGCTAAAGTATATTATGTAAAATGACCAATATGCTACAAAAGTTTTAGAAGACAAGCAAAGAAATTTTAAAAATGCGATTCATACTCAGAAAAAATATCAACTGCTATTCATTATCTCCAGTTATTGGATAAATACTGCAAATTAGAAATTATTCATATTTTCAAAGAACAGAAGGCAATTCTATTTAAAGATTTATATAGAAGCGTGATGACCATGACTCAAATAATAATACCAACAAAGTGACAGGAATTATAAAAACAAGCCAAATGAAAATGCTTATGAAGTGGTTAACAAGCTTAGAATAACCAATGAAATGTTTTATGTGAGAACTGAGCCATTCTCAAATGCCCTGGATGCTACAACCTAAGCCCACTGTGAAGACTTGTTTTCTCATTATGTGTATTGCTGAGTATATTTAAAATACTTTGGGAAGGATAAAATGGGAGATTGGGATTGACACATACACATTACTATATATAAAATAGATAACTAATGAGAACCTACTGTATAGCACACGGAACTCTACTCAATACTCCGTAATGACCTATATGGGAATAGAATCTGAAAAAGAGTGGTATATGTATAACTGATTCACTTTGCTGTACAGTGAAAACTAACACAACATTTTATGTCAACTATACTCCAATCAAAATTAATTAAAAAATAAAATGCTTTATGTTTATCATGGCTGTAATTGGTAATTTTTCCCTTGAAAAATGGATTCTAGGCTTTTCTGGTCTCATTGTTCTCTCTTCTTCCATTCCACAAATACTTACTCAAAAGCAGTAAATAATCCACCTGGAACATTCTACAAGAGAAAAAAAAGTTATAAACCTAACTGTAACAACTATTCATACAATCTATGTAAAAATAAAAAGCTAAAATTAGTATCTTATGTATTTTTTCACGGAGGACAAGACTGAAAATCTGTTGATAGATGAAGATATATATCAGTCTGCTACTAAAAGAACAGAATCCAACTGAAAATGGTTATTTGAATTCATCAGTTTCACACGTTGATGTTACCAGCTCTATCTTCTACAAACTTCTGATTTAGTCAATAAACCCAAAACACAGCAAATTAGATTTATTTCTGTTAAGACATTTTATAACAAAAAGCAATGTGAGATCAAGTTAAAGTAAATGTAGTAATATTAGGTGTTAGTAGAGTTCAGAGTTGAACAAGAATATCCATAGACTTTGTCATCAAAAAAGCATCGCAGAAAAAAGTGGCATATGTGGCTATGTTGACCAATGGCTGTGTTCCAGATTGTGACTTAGTCACAGCATTTTACAAGGTCAATATAACTGATTTATGTAAGTTTATTTTTGCAGGGAAATGGTGGACCAAATGCTTGAAAAGTAGGTTGACAGTAAAGAGTTGAAGGCTAGACAGAGAAATCAGGACCTTGGATTCTTTTATTCAGCTTCTCAAAGACCACACTGGTTTCTCATTGCTAAATGCAAAAAGACAGGCCTTGAAAAGTTGATGTGGTGGTCATGTAAAGGTGGATTGAAGAGACAGGATATTGGAGGTAGAAAGATTTCAGAGAAAGGTATTTTCAGAACAGACAGTTGACCTCTTGATCACTTCCAGGCCCCCCAAATCAAACCAAATGTTAAGCTTCATCTTTATGAACATGAACATCCCAAACTCTAACAAGGTTACATGCATAATTGAAAAGCCTGTGACCCCTGACTCAACTCAAACATTCTTCAGTGACTTTGCATTTTTTCTCATATCTTACAAGCTTTATGAAATATGTATTTTCAAGAAATTTACTTTCATATGTCTTCTAACAATGTAATTAAATTGCAGCTCAGCTGTAATTTATATTTTTAAGTACTATACACTAACAAAAAATTTATACATAGCACCGTCTGTTGGCTAAGGTATCTTTCACAGCTGAAAAATATTTTATGCTAATTAGATTAGAATATCATTAAGAAGTTTGAACAGAGAAAGGGAAAACAGCTTTAATTTAGATTAGACGAAGATGAACTCTTTGTATGTGGTCACTGACTAGGAATGAAGCCTGATCATTCAGATTATTTTGGTCTCTGCAAATAGTAATAGCATCAATGACAGATTGGCCTAGTAATAATTTACCTTAATCAGAGATGATTTAAATGACAAAAAAGAGCCATACTCCATTTAAGCACACAGATCTCACCTAAAACAAATATAAACAGTGAACGTAGTCAGTTTGAAGATGAAACATAATGTGTAAAAAATCTTATGAAATAGTAACACCTTTTAAGATGCAGGTATAAGATGAAATTAACCAAATAGTGTGTATCTTACATACTTCTCTTTCCTTCAGTTTACAGATATTCAATAATGTAATATGTATAGACATGTGAGTTAGGGGGAGATTTTAGTAATAATTACTTGCATATCCTTGGGGATTCAGAAATGGAATGAATCTCTGCTCATTTCTCAATATTTTTCTCTTTGTAGGTATTTATAACAAGGATATAAGCAGATTCTACTTTGGACTTTTTTTTTTTTTTTTTTTTTTTTGCCTTTTCTTGAGTTAAGAAATACCAACAACTAAAAATTAACAAAGAAATTCAAGTGTACTATTTTCAAGTGTTGGATTTTCACCTACTCTATCATTAAATCAACAAGTATCAGTTGGGTTTGGGATTGCTAGGTACTCCCTGTCTTTAAGGAGCCTGCACTTTAAAATAAATTATAAAAACATTCACAATAAAGAACAACATAGAAAGAAAGGTATTATGATTTTAATATGTAATGAATTTTCAAGGCAATAAATGATAATGTTTTTCAAAGGAAAGAGTTATTTTAGATCTAAGGTGGTAGGTAAGACTTAATACTTTTATCTCTTGCCCCTTCCATACTTATTCAGTAACCACTTAACTCCATCCCATTGGCTTAATTGCTTTTAGCTAAATAAGACTTTCATAGTTCTATGTGTTTGTACAATGTAGCCTCCCTTTCTGGGAATGCTCATTCTTCCTTTCTTTGGTAGACTCAGACTCACCCTTCAATAGTCGTCTCAACATGACTTTCCAAGTGCTATGTTAAATAGTCTCTGCTTATTTCTCAACTTCATTTCCCATCTATTTCTCAAGTTTATGATAAGCTCCATTTATGTTGAACTTCCTTAGGTTCCTAGAATGTCTTAAATTCTCTCTTATACATATTTGAACATGCTGTTTGTCTGAAGTGCTTTCTTTTTTCAGCACGTCTCACTATTACTTTATAATTCCAGTTCATCCTTCAGCTCTCAGATTAGAAATTTTGTCATTTTTTTAAGCTTTCCCTGACTTTCCAATATGAGTTGAGTTCCTCTCAAGTGCTTTATGTACTTTTGTGTTTTAGTATTTATTATGACCATATTGTACGTTTTCTCTTCCTTTCTAGACTGTAATTTCTGTATATTCTTCAAGTCTATATATATTCAACTATGCTTCAATAAAAAATAAATTTTAAAAAGACTATATATAGATCTTACCAGCTAGTACAGTTTCTAATATACAGCGTAGGCACAATAGATACTTATAAGTAAATGAATATGTGAATGAGTGATCTCTCTTTCATAAAAAGCAGAGTTAATTCTCTTTATGTTTCCAAAGAATATTTAACTTTCCTTGTAACAGTTACTATATTTATCTTAAAGAGCTATTTATTCCTCTTTAGGTGCAAGGGACTGTCTCTGCAGTTCCAAACCTTGGCATAGTGGAATATAGTGTATGTTTTAAGAAAATGTCTATTAATATAGTAATTATGATTTTTAAAGGGAATCAGAATTGGCAGAAGATCTAGAAAACTGATATACTACAGTTTATTCTGCTACAAATCAATTGTGAACATAATAAATATTTCTTATCAGACAACCAAAATACAAAACTTTACTTCTCCACATAATGTTTCACAGCGACTTCTCCTGTTCAGATATCAGTGCATATACTTGATATATATGAAAAAAAATAAAATCTCTTTATTGTGAGATTTGCTGCTACTACATTTTTTTTCTATGGTTTTAAATTTACTATGGCTATGAACATGAATGTCAAGGACATCAGCCCTTTGAACTGGTTTTATGCACTGGAATAAAAATTTGTAGAAGTTTTACCAAAACCTTAAACATATATATTTTTTCTTTCAAAATCTTGAGTCAGTCTGTATATCGTAGCAAAAAGAGCAAGTACTCCTGGGAAATACATATTTATAGCTATGTCTATAACTATATCTATATCTGAAGGTGTCCCTTTGAGAAGGAAGTATTATAATGGGAAGAAATAGCTTTATTATGAATAAGAACTATCCTTTTACGGAAACAGCCTGTTCTTTCTCATGGGATATCATTTGGGTCTTTGAGAAGAAATATAAGACTGTTGGCATATATATATGCCATACATAATTTCTGGTAGGTTGACGAATAGTTATTTGTCATCTCCTAGACATTTTTCTAGATGCTGAGATAGAGCAGTGAAAAACACTTATAATGCCCCTGCTCTTATGGGGCTGATGGCGTTTAAAAGACTGTAATGAAAGAAAATAAAAGAAAGAAAATTAAAGTAAATAAAATAATTGAACAAGATAATTTTATATAATTATAACTTCCACTGAGAAAAATTAAATTAGATAGCAACAAGATTAAAAGGAGGTAGAACTTTAAATACACTGGTCAGGAAAAGACCTGAGACCTGAAATATACCATAGAATTGGTGAATGAGCCAAAGAAGGGTGAAAATGCTATAAAAGAAAAACATTAAAAATTGAGCAACCAAATGATCTGTTTCCTTTAATACAAGTTTACTTTTTATCAGAGGTGTAGCAAAATCATGTGCCTTGGAGGTTACACCAGATTGGGCAGCCTGGTGGGCTGAAAGGAGTTACAGGAGTACAGTTTCTTTCCACTAGAGATAATAACTCTTGGTAGAGCACCATGCATTTAATAACTACTTAGAAGTACCTGTTTATCTGATCTGAGAATTTTTACTGGCATGTGTTGCCTTCTCTCTTATATGACAAGAATAGTTTTAAAATAAAACACATTGCCTAAAATCAGTACACTAAAACCACAGGGACCATTATTTAAGGCAAGTCCATTTCTTAGCCTAACAAGCTTGAAGGTGTCCCTTTGAGCAGGAGGTATCATAATAGGAAGAAGTAGCTTCATTACTGTGTCTTTTCTCTAGAAATAAGAACTATCTTTTAATGAAGCAGCTTGCTCTGTTTCATGGGATATCATTTGGGCCTTTGAGAAGGAATGTAAGACTGATGGTCTGGTTTGAAATGGTTGTATGTGGTTGTCCAGATCACTGAAGAAACTTTTAAGTTTCTAGCTAAAGTTGCTGCTATTGAAAACAATAAATATATTTTCAGAAACTTAGAGCAATGGAGAGTGAACTAATTCACCTGTTACTTTTCAAAACTTTAGTTTCCTATTGGGAGCATGAATTTGGTCTTTTGCCTCATTTGACTATCAATTTTGAGTTGCTTCATTAAATTTTTCACTGGGGTAAGGCCAGGTTCCGAGGGAGGGGATGAAGTACAGAGAATTTAAAGGGTGTAGGCTACTTTTAAGGCATGTTTTCCTCTATACATTTGGCATTTAATGCATTTAAGGGTTTTGGAAAAGGAGTTGTACTACTTGCAATGGACACATTCTGCCATCAAAAACATAAAATAATTGATTTATAAATTAATAGGAAAACATCCAGAGAAAATTTTATTTATATATAAAGAGCTGATTTGTATAAACATTGTTTCACAATCTCAACTTTGCAAGTTGAGTTGCAACTTTGCAACTTAGCTTAGTACAACTCTGTTCATTCTCTGAAGGAGATCCAATTATGGAAATTTATTGGCAAACATGATCATACATTACATGTGAGAATTAAGACAATTTCAGCCTGCACACTTTACTTCACGTATTGGCATAAAATCATCATCATCATCATCACTGAGATTCGTATGAGAGTATATGTATTCTAGGAACTATTCTAAGTACTTTATACACTTTATCTCATTTGCTATTCATAGTAATGTTATGAAGTGAATATTTTTTATGGATATATTTTATGGATGAGAAACAAGAAGGCTTAGAAAGTTTCAGTAACAAGCCCAAGGTAATTCCAAAAATTCCCAAGTTGTACACAAGGTAATATTCAGTATCCATTAAATAGCCAATAGACAGATTCAAAGCAAAATGCAAACTAGTAGAATTTGATTTTCTTTTATGAATGTCCCCATTGCCCCTTGATAATCTCAATTCATTTGTGTGAGGAAGAAACCAATTTGACGGTCAAATTAGACATATTCTCTAAAAGTACTAACTATTTATGCTCTACAATTGTTTTTTATTAGAAAAGTTCATTAAGAGAAACTCAGTTGGAAGGATGTGCCCTATGGTTGTTTTTCCTTGTCAAGATGTAACTGGAAGTGACAAGTTGTTCCTCTTCCTTTTTATGCTCACAGAAGAATATTAGAGGCACAAAGTGTCAGCAATGTCACTTCTGAAAACTTGTACACTACAGTTCCAAAGTTAACAGATGGGATCCTTATCAAGTCTGAAAGGAACAGAAGAGTGAACCCAGGGGAGTGAAAAGTCCCACTGGTATTTCTGTTTTCCATTCTAAGAAGCACTGGGTCTGCACAGATGAACTCTGTAGTCATAAAATTGCTGGATGAAGTGAGCAAAGAGGTCCTTGGTCCCCTCAGGGAGCCCAGGTAAAGACTGAATCCCACATAGCTTCTCATACAATGCCAAGAGAGGGAGTTACTGTGGTTCAGAGAACAAGACTGGAGGCCTCTGCCTTGACTACATGACTGAGGGACAAAACCTTAAATCTGTCACTTAAAAATGAGTGGTTTGAAGCAGTTGCTATCTAAGGTCTTCCCCAAATATTTAAAAAGATGTATGTGCATATGTCCTTCACGACGTTCTCAATGGAACTTTCCAACGCAAAGCATTATATTTTAGTCACAAGAGCCATACGCTCGTGACGTTCTGAACACAGTACCCTTGTTCACTATTGACCTGTATCTTCATCATTTAATACTGCAGATTAATTTGTTATTATGAAAATAAAATTCACAAGTAGTATTATGTCAAGTATGTATATCATAGCTAGATACCCTCATTGTAGAATTTATTGTACTTCTTGGCAAAGGACATTGACTCATGAGCCAACAAGAATCTTAAAGGCAGCTAAAAGAAATACCATAATAATGCAGTGTCTTGTGGTGAGGTGGGTTAAAGCAAGGAATACTGGTGTATTGTGAGGAAAAATATACAAACGTTTATAAAGAGAGGTCGTGACACAAGCTCATTCACATTTAAACTGGCCAGAAATAAAAGAATCAGGGTTTTCTGAAAGTCATTGTGAGTGAGATTGATGCTTGTCGTCTTAGGAAATCAATACTATGTCATTTCTACAGTACATCTTGATTTGTAATTCATATAGTGTTATGAAATGTTATATATCTCAAGGAAGAAAAGGGGATCAGATCTTAAGGAGTTCATGCAAGAGAAACTAAAGTTAGGGCTTCCCTGGTGGCGCAGTGGTTGAGAGTACGCCTGCCGATGCAGGGGACACGGGTTCGTGCCCCGGTCCGGGAGGATCCCACATGCCGCGGAGCGGCTGGGCCCGTGAGCCATGGCCGCTGAGCCTGTGCGTCCGGAGCCTGTGCTCCGCAACGGGAGAGGCCACAGCAACGGGAGAGGCCACGACAGTGAGAGGCCCACGTACCGCAAAAAAAAAAAAAAAAAAAAAAAAAAGAAACTAAAGTTAGAGCAAATGATGACTATCCCAGATATTACACTTGTTTCCTCTCTTTTACCTATTCAGTCTAACTTAATGCTAAAAAGCCTTAATACCTGTCAAAAGATATCACTGGAGGTCAAGCCATATTTGTTTCTCAGTTATTGAAAGCCTAACTTCCAAGTTTGTCAATATATGCAACTGAGAAAAGTTTGTATTTTCTAAGACTTAGTTTAATAATAAGTTTAATAATATAAGTAGATATATCATTTTTAAAATTATTGGAATTTTCTAATTCGTGAATATTGTATTTCAGTTCATGACCTATGTGTTTGTTGAGCATATAGGTATAATGAAGAACACAGGAATAAGATACAGTAGTTTCACTTAATAGATTAAACCTTATATAATATTTTAAACTTAAATGAAAACTGCTTGACAAAACTCCTAGGGATGTGGTTGGTCTCTGTGCTCTAATATATAAAAGTATTATCTACTTATACTTTAGGATACAAAATAGTCATTTATTCTTTTTTTGGAGTCTCATTCCAAATTCTTGGTCTGTACCTGATCTGTTTCTTGTTGCTATACACTATATAATAATTTAGATTCTAAGTTTTTAGAGGAACAGGACAGTATCCTATATTTATTTTCATCCACCATACTGGTTAGAAGAATTTAGGCGCATATTAGGGTCATGATAAATACATATAAAGTAGCATAGCACAGCATAGTATAAAATAGAGTAGAACAGAATGTTTTATATCTCACTCAGTGAAATCTGTCTACATATAATAGTAGAAAAATAGACCACCTTACATTATTTTTTGTAAAAAAAAAAGAAAGAAAAGTAAGAGAAACTGTGGAAATGTAGGTTCAAAACATGGATGGTAGGTCCTGATCAATTTAGCGCAAACCTTATAACACACAACTAAATTCAATCCACTGGTCAGATGACAGACATTTTCCATTATTGAGGCCTGTCTTTATTCACCCTTTCATTTTTCTTTAGCATACCATAACACATTTCCTTATCACAATAGCAGGAATACTACACTCTACAACATTCCCTGTTGTAGAATCAACCAAACCACAGTGTATTATACAAATATGTCCCAGCCAGCTACCCACCCTGCTGTCTGCCAACCTGGCTTAGAAGAAATCTTGGCCATTAACAAGAGATTGTTAGCTCCACTCCATGAGCAAATAGGATGGTTCTTCAGTAGTATGTCAGAGCTAGAGCTCATGGGAACACATCTTCTTTCCCCCACTCTGTGTTCATTGACATCATGTTAGCAGCATGAAATTGACCATGGTGGGAGTATTTACACCATGGTGATTGGCACATACTATGAATCAAGCCTCTTTTTTTCTGGTGGCCATTTGTTAAAAATTTCCTAGCCCACCACTGGATTTCCTTTCTCTTTTCTTTAAGAGTATTTTATCCTATCTTTCCCATTTCTTTTTTTTTTTTAATGTTGGCTTTTTAACTGCAGTTGATCCTTGAACCACACAGGTTTGAACTGTGTGGGTCCACTTATACTTGGATTTTTTGTTTCAGTAATAAATACTACACTAATACATGATCCAGGCTGGTTGAATTCATGGATGAGGAACCGCATATAAGGAGGAATCTGGAATATGGTGGGCTGACTGCAAGTTATCTGTGGATTTTCAACTGTGCAGATGGGCAGTGCCCTTAACCCCCCAAGTTGTTCATAGGTCAACTCTCTGTTTGTTATAATGTAATAACTATAAAAGATCATAGCATCAGACAAGTCTATCAAAGTAGAGATTGATAGATTTATTTTGAAAAGGACATATCTTGGTTTCTAATCATTTGCAGTAACTAAGCAAAAGGAAAAAATGCTACTTTTTAATATTACAAGTATATCTTTAGATGCACTGTGTTTCTATACTCAATGTCTGAGGATCCTTAAAACCTCTGGTAATTCGAAATTTGGAAAACATTCCTTCATATCTGGATCCGTAAGTTTGTTTCACTGGGGACTGAATTTTTCCTCATATTATTACCAATCTGCTACTTTACGCTTTTGGAGTTGTCTTCAAACAGTGGTGGGTTGCAAAATATCGTTGATCATCTTTTAGAATGACAGTATTAACAAAAACCAAAAATATTATTGTTAAAGTATAACAGGTATGTTTAATCATTTATGCCCATTGACTATATTTAAATGGTATTTTTTTTCTCCTTTATTTTTATGTTGGCCTAGAAATTATATAGGATTTTCTTTCTCATCTTTAAGTAGAATGATGAAATAAGTATGGAACTCACATGGGATGTTTTCCATTTGTTCCATTACGTATGTCAGAGGACATATGATTTATTCTTTTCTCCTTAAGTCAAACAACATTAGTTTTCTCTGAACATCTGGCTGGCATCTGGGAGATCTACTCCATGCACTATTAATCAGAATATCATTGTGAAGTCTGGGTAATGACCTATGTGAATAGAATATATTTACAGGTAGTAAAGTTCACTTTATTGATTTAATACTACTCGGCACCCTGAAGTGCTTTTGTTTTCAACACAATTTAAGTACATTGCCAGGGAGACCTTCAAGATGGCGGAGGAATAAGAGGTGGAGATCACCTTCCTCCCCACACATACATCAGAAATACATCTACATGTGGAACAACTTCTACAGAACACCCTTTGAGCACTGGCAGGAGACCTCAGACCTCCCAAAAGGCAAGAAACTCCCCCACGTACATGGGCAGTACAAAAGAAAAAAGAAAAAACAGAGACAAAAGCATAGGGACAGGATCTGCCCCTCTGGGAGGGAGCTATGAAGGGGGAAAAGTTTCCACACACTAGGAAGCGGAGAAGAGGGGTCGCAGGGGTGGGGAAGCTTCAAACCCATGAAGGAGAGCACAGCAACAGGGGTGTGGAGGGCAAACTGGAGAGATTCCCGCACAGAGGATCGCTGCCAACCAGCACTCACCAGCCTGAGAGGCTTGTCTGCTCCCTCCTCAGGCAGGAGTGGGAGCTGGGAGCTGAGGCTCGGGCTTCTCAGGTCAGATCCCAGGGAGAGGACTGGGGTTGGCTGCATGAACACAGCCTGAAGGGGGCTACTGCGCCACAGCTAGCCGGGAGGGAGTCTGGGAAAAAGTCTGGAACTGCCTAAAAGGCAAGAGACCATTGTTTTGAGGTGTGCGAGGAGAGGGGATTCAGAGCACCACCTAAACGAGCTCCAGAGATGGGCGTAAGCGTTGACTATTAGTGCAGACCCCAGAGACGGGCATGAAATGCTGAGGCTGCTGCTGCAGCCACTAAGAAGCCTGTGTGCAAGCACAGGTCACTATCCACACATCCCCTCCCGGGAGCCTGTGCAACCTGTCAAGGCCAGGGTCCCGTGACTCAGCGACAGCTTCCCCGGGAGAACATACGGTGTACCTCAGGCTGGTGCAATGTCACGCTGGGCTCTGCCACTGCAGGCTCGCCTCACATTCCGTACCCCTCCCTCACCCTGAAATGAGTGAGCCAGAGCCCCCTAATCAGCTGCTACTTTAACCCCGTCGTGTCTGAATGAAGAACAGATGCTCTCAAGAGATCTACACGCAGAGGCGGGGCCAAATACAAAGCTGAACCACAGGAGCTGGAGAAGAGAAGAGAAGAGAGTGTGCATGTGTTGGCTTCATTGTGAGATTTTGTCTGTATAGCTTTCCTTTACCATTTGTCCTAGGGTTCTGTCTGTCCTTTTTTTTTTTTTTTTTTTGTATAGTTTTCAGCACTTGTTATCATTGGTGGATTTGTTTTTTGGTTTGGTTGCTCTCTTCTTTCTTTCCTTCTTTTTTTATATTAATTTTAAATCTTTAATAATATTTTAATTTTTTTATTTTAATAACTTTATTTGATTTTATTTCATTTATTCTTTCTTTTATTTCTCACCTTTCTTCTGAGCCCTGTGGCTGACAGGGTCTTGGAACTCCGGCCAAGTATCAGGCCTGTGCCTCTGAGATGGGAGAGCTGAGTTCAGGACATTGGTACACCAGAGACCTCCTGGCTCCACTCAATATCAAACAGCAAAAGCTGTCCCAGGGAACTACATCTCAGTGTTAAGACCCAGCTCCACTCAACAAGCAGCAAGCTACAGTGCTGCACACCCTATTCCAAACAACTAGCAAGACAAAATACAACCCCACCCATTAGCAGAGAGGCTGCCTAAAATCATAATAAGGTCACAGACATCTCAAAACACACCACTGGACACAGTCCTGCCCACCAGAAAGACAAGATCCAGCCTCATCTACCAGAACACAGGCACAAGGCCCCTCCACCAGGGAGCCTACACAACCAACTGAACAAAACTTAGCCACTGGGGGCAGACACCAAAAATGACAGGAACTATGAACCTGCAGCCTGTAAAAAGGAAACCAAAAACACAGTAAGTTAAGCAAAATAAGAAGAGAGATAAACAAAGCTGATGAAGGAGCAAGGCAAAAAACCCAGCATACCAAACAAATGAAGAGGAAAGAGGCAGTCTACCTGCAAAAGAATTCAGAGTAATGATAGTAAAGATGATCCAAAATCTTGGAAATAGAAAGGAGAAAATACAAGAAACATTTAACAAGGACCTAGGAGAAATAAGAGCAAACAAACAATGATGAACAACACAATAAATGAAATTAAAATTTTTCTAGAAGTAATCAATAGCAGAATAACTGAGGCAGAAGAACTGATGAGTGACCTGGAAGATAAAATAGTGGAAATGAGAACCTCAAAGCAGAATAAAGAAAAAAGAATGAAAAGAATTGAGGACAGTCTCAGAGACATCCGGGACAACATTAAATACACCAACATTCGAATTATAGGGGTCCCAGAAGAAGAAGAGAAAAAGAAAGGGACTGAGAAAATATTTGAAGAGATTATGGTGGAAAACTTCCCTAATATGGGAAATGAAATAGTCAATCAAGTCCAGGAAGTGCAGAGAGTCCCATACAGGATATATCCAAGGAGAAACATGCCAAGACACATATTAATCAAACTATCAAAAATTAAATACAAAGAAAAAATATAAAACACAGCAAGGGAATAAAAACAAATAACATGCAAGCGAATCCCCATAAGGTTAACAGCTGATCTTTCAGCAGAAACTCTGCAAGCCAGAATGGAGTGGCAGGACATATTTAAAGTGATGAAAAAGAAAAACCTACAACCAAGATTAGTCTACCCAGCACAGATCTCATTCAGATTCAATGGAGAAATTAAAACCTTTACAGACAAGCAAAAGCTAAGAGAATTCAGCACCACCAAACCAGCTTTACAACAAATGCTAAAGGAAGTTCTCTAGGCAGGAAACTCAAGAGAAGGAAAAGACCTACAATAACAAACGCAAAACAGTTAAGAAAATGATAATAGGAACATACAAATCAATAACTACCTTAAATGTAAATGGACTAAATGCTCCAACCAAAAGACATAGACTGGCTGAATGGATACAAAAACAAGACCTGTATATATGCTGTCTACAAGAGACCCACTTCAGACCTAGGGACACATACACAGTGAAAGTGAGGGGATGGAAAAAGATATTCCATGCAAATAGAAATCAAAAGAAAGATGGAGTAGCAATTCTCATATCAGACAAAATAGACTCTAAAATAAAGACTATTACAAGAGACAAAGAAGGACACTACATAATGATCAAGGGATCATTCCAAGAAGAAGATATAACAATTGTAAATATTTATGCACCCAACATAGGAGCACCTTAATACATAAGGCAAATGCTAACAGCCATAAAAGGGGAAATCGACAGTAACACAATCATAGTAGGGGACTTTAATACCCCAGTTTCACCAATGCACAGATCATCCAAAATGCAAATGAATAAGGAAAACAAGCTTTAAATAATACATTAAGCAAGATGGACCTAATTGATATTTTTAGGACATTCCATCCAAAAACAATATATACACTTTCTTCTCAAGTGCTCATGGAACATTCTCAAGTGCTCATGGAACTTTCTCCAGGATAGATCATATCTTGGGTCACAAATCAAGCCTTGGTAAATTTAAGGAAACTGAAATCGTATCAAGTATCTTTTCTGACCACAATGCTCTGTGACTACATGTTAGTTACAGGGAAAAAAAGTCTGTAAAAATTACAAACACATGGAGTCTAAACAGTACACTACTAAATAACCAAGAGATCACTGAAGAAATCAAAGAGGAAATCAAAACATACCTAGAAACAAATGACAGTGAAAATATGACGACCCAGGGCTTCCCTGGTGGCGCAGTGTTGGAGAGTCCGCCTGCCGCAGTGTTTGAGAGTCCTGCCTGTGGGTTCATGCCCTGGTCTGGGAAGACCCCACATGCCGCGGAGCGGCTGGGCCCGTGGGCCATGGCCGCTGGGCCTGTGCATCTGGAGCCTGTGCTCTGCA